>NW_027011950.1:0-21493 GCF_036934945.1 Oncorhynchus masou masou | reverse complement strand
TGGCGGCATTCGGTGGTTGGCGTCGCCGGCCTTCTAGCCATCGTCGATCCCAATTCCCAGTGGAGAGAGGGGAACCGGCCAGCAAGGACGGTCCATTGCCTTTCCGTTCACCTTCACACTCCTGGGCCAGACTACACTCAATCATAGGACCTACTGAAGAGAAGAGTCTTCAATAAAGACTTAAAGGTTGAGACCGAGTCTGCGTCTCTCACATGGGTAGGCAGACCGTTCCATAAAAATGGAGCTCTATAGGAGAAAGCCCTGCCTCCAGCTGTTTGCTTAGAAATTCTAGGGACAGTAAGGAGGCCTGCGTCTTGTAGCGTACTTGTAGGTATGTACAGCAGGACCAAATCGGAAAGATAGGTAGGAGCAAGCCCATGTAATGCTTTGTAGGTTAGCAGTAAAACCTTGAAATCAGCCCTTGCCTTAACAGAAAGCCAGTGTAGGGAGGCTAGCACTGGAGTAATATGATCACATTTCTTGGTTCTAGTCAGGATTCTAGCAGCCGTATTTAGCACTAACTGAAGTTTATTTAGTGCTTTATCCAGGTAGCCAGAAAGTAGAGCATTGCAGTAGTTTAACCTTGAAGTGACAAAAGCATGGATTAATTTTTCTGCATCATTTTTGGACAGAAAGTTTCTGATTTTTGTCATGTTACATAGATGGAAAAAAACTGTGCTTGAAACAGTCTTGATATAAAATTGTTCGTCAAAAGAGAGATCAGAGTCCAGAATAACGCCGAGGTCCTTCATGGTTTTATTTGAGACGACCGTACAGCCATCAAGATTAATTGTCAGATTCAACAGAAGATCTCTTTGTTTCTTGAGACCTAGAACCAGCATTTCTGTTTTGTCCAAGTTTAAAAGTAGGACATTTGCCGCCATCCACTTCCTTATGTCTGAAACACAGGCTTCCAGGGAGGGCAATTTTGTGGCTTCACCATGTTTCACTCTATTAAGCACATGGCCTCACACATGAATCCTGAAAGAGATGGGTGGGGATAAGGCTTAAGAGGGTGTGAACGATGCTGAAAAGGTGTAGACAAAGAAGAACTCTCCAGTAGGTGTACCAAAACATTCAAGGGTCATTTTCGCAAAAGTGGTTACAAGTTCATCAACTTTCAAAGCAGAATTACTTCCCCGTTGTTCATCAACTCCAGTGTATGATATAACATTTTGTAGCTTTGAGTCTCTACTTTTCTCCAATGTCAAAAACACAACTTCAAATGTTGCAACATAAGAGCGAATGGAGGTGGTCGGTAACATATATACATTTGTTTAATAGCATTACCCTGTAAAGTCCATTATCCCCTTTTTGTTTTGCTATTTGAGAAGGTTTTAATCCTAAACAACCTGCCTACGCGTTGCTTTTTTAAATTTATTTTTAACACGCTTTGAGATTCTATGAAAAGGGCTATGTAATTTATTATTATCATTATTACTAGACCAACATTTCTACTGTCGTAGCTCAAAGCTGTGTGCTGGAAAACCTTGGTAGAGAATGGTTGAAATATCCACTGTGGTGCTCATATAAAATGTCCTTTCTTTTTTTCGGGTTCAGAACAATGCCTATTTCTCACTTAAAACATTGTTGTTTTTTTTGTTTTTAATTTCCATGTTGTTGTTTTTACACTGGAAGGTGATTTTCTGTTAAAAGGTTCATAATACAACATTTCCACATGCAAATCATTATTTATTTGAGCAACCAAAATGCTGTCATTGGCAGTGGTATTGTAACCTCTAATAGCTCAAATCTGCTTTGAACTAACTGTTAAAGTATGCAGTCTCTGATAAAAGGTCTGGACCCTAATGGCACAGGCGATGGATTGCTGATTTAAACCCCTCGTCTGCTTGCTGGTTGCTCATAGCTCAAAACAAACTATTTTAAAGTATGTACAGTATTTGCCATGAATAACCAAAAGAAATTGTCAGCAGTTTTCAGAATGTGAATATCTCAATTGATTGTGACAGTCTGACGTTGTAAAAAAATATGCCTCAATTCCCATTGAAAGCAAAAGTAAAATGGTTATAAAAAGTCATTGACTTCTAAAGGTCAGTATAACTCAGCCATAGATGGGTGAGTTGATAACGTCACGAAAAAAAGATGTTCGCGCTTCAATGGGGCAGAAGTAAGTGTGTGGTTATGATTCTAGATGGCCAGATACATTCGCAACAATAACAAGAAACTGCCAAGTGGGCTATCGTAAGTGACTGGTTTCATCTTGTTCTTGGTTTCATCTTGTTCTTCATGTCAATGTTAATATGGCAAAAAATTCGCTAGCTAGCTAATCAACAACTGTAACGATGTATTTTAAAAGACAATAAGTGCTCGTTGTGTACATCTATTTATGTTTTCATTAGTTTACATCAGCAATCTAAGCCAAACCCATCTGTTTTTCCCAATAGTTGCGCATGCGTCGATTTTCTTGCTGAACAACCAACCCGTCTATAGGAAATTAAGAAAGATACCCCGTGTACACTAGAGCCACATCTTGTGCCTTTCACAGCTTGTTGTAGTTATGCATCCTATACATTAATATAATCCTGGATTGGGGTGGTGGGGGTTATATTTCAAAAACATTCACTGTGATTGATACTAACCCAACAAACGCCTCAGTCTTTGATACTTCGTTTTGAAGATTCTATGAGACAGATTACCACTTGTTCTGGCTTTGTTGGGGATGTAATGCTGTTTGAGTCTGACAACTCATTTAGATTTGTGCTTCTTCATCTTTGCCACCTTCAAACGAGTCAGTCAGTGTGTACAACTGAGGCTCTGTTTATCTGTTTAGCTAGCCATTTGTTTTCTCCGCCGTTTGAGTTGTATCCTGTCTGACAGTGAAGTGTGGCTCTTACCGCAGATAGAACAATGAGCCAGATATTTGACGGGTGTAAATGTGAAGCATCCGGTTGGCGTTTCCACTCACTGCCAAATATGGTGATGAGAGGAAGCCTAGTGGCCAGGAGTGGGAGAAGATGGAGTGAGATGGATTTTGGCCGACATTCTTGCTAATTGTCTCATCAAAGAAACATTTGATCGCCATACAGTTTTCTGTTTCCGAAACTAGAATAAGTAACAAACAGAGTGGACTACGTTTTGTAGACTTTACCCATTGTCAAAGTTTCTCCGAACTGCGTTGTTTAGAAGGAGTGCAAGGGAGAATTGAGTTATTGCACACGCCCACTTCACACAGTGGGCGTTCTCAAATCAAATTTTATTTGTCACATACACATAGTTAGCAGATGTTAATGCGAGTGTAGCGAAATGCTTGTGCTTCTAGTTCCGACAATGCAGTAATAACCAACAAGTAATCTAACTAACAATTCCAAAACTACTGTCTTATACACAAGTGTAAGGGGATAAAGAATATGTACATAAAGATATATGAATGAGTGATGGTACAGAGCAGCATAGGCAAGATACAGTAGATGGTATCGAGTACAGTATATACATATTTATTTACCTTTATTTTTACTAGGCAAGTCAGTTTAGAACAAATTCTTATTTTCAATGACGGCCTAGTGTAACAGTATAAGTTTAAACCATCCCCTCGCGCGAACCAGGGACCTTCTGCACACATCAACAACAGTTCACCAACTGAAACGCTATTTAGCGCACCGCTAACTAAGCTAGCTGTTTCACTAAGAAAAGTGGGTTAAATGCCTGTTCAGGGGCAGAACGACAGATTTGTACCTTGTCAGATCGGGGACTTGAACTTGCAACCTTTCGGTTACTAGTCCAACGCTCTAACCAGTAGGCTACCCTGCCGCCCCATATGAGATGAGTATGTAAACAAAGTGGCATAGTTAAAGTGGCTAGTGATACATGTATTACATTAAGATGCAGTGGATGATATAGAGTACAGTATATACGTATACATATGAGATGAATAATGTAGGGTATGTAAATATTATATTAGGTAGCATTGTTTAAAGTGGCTAGTGATATATTTGACATCATTTCCCATCAATTCCCATTATTAAAGTGGCTGGAGTTGAGTCAGTGTGTTGGCAGCAGCCACTCAATGTTAGTGGTTGCTTTTTAACAGTCTGATGGCCTTGAGATAGAAGCTGTTTTTCAGTCTCTCGGTCCCAGCTTTGATGCACCTGTACTGACCTCGCCTTCTGGATGATAGCGGGGTGAACAGGCAGTGGCTCGGGTGGTTGTTGTCCTTGATGATCTTTATGGCCTTCCTGTAACATCGGGTGGTGTAGGTGTCCTGGAGGGCAGGTAGTTTGCCCCCGGTGATGCGTTGTGCAGACCTCACTACCCTCTGGAGAGCCTTACGGTTGTGGGCGGAGCCGTTGCCGTACCAGGCGGTGATACAGCCCGCCAGGATGCTCTCGATTGTGCATCTGTAGACGTTTGTGAGTGCTTTTGGTTGAAGAGGCGCTACTGAGACTTACCTAGAACACCCCACTAAGCTACAATCCCAATACCTATGAAAAAAACCCAAGACAAAACACACCACATACAAAACCCCATGCCACACCCTGGCCTGACCAAAGAAATGAAGAAAACACAACATACTAAGACCAGGGTGTGACAGTCTGAAAAGTAACAAGTCTAATGGACACTTTATGGATGCTGTAATCTCATTCTTATCCAAATCCTAGGTATTGAGCTCGGTCTGGGCAACAAAATTATGTTTTCCTAATGCTAAGGACCCTGTTAAAAATCTGGTACTTGGTTCTCAACAAGGTGGTTCATGAAGAGAGGCAGGGAGTGTCTTGTGTATCTCTAATCAAGGTGATTTGCTAATTGTAATCGACATTGGTGTCATATTGGCTTAGATATGATCAGCGGAGACCCGTCACTCAGGGCAGAGCCCCACCCACATGTTGCCTGTTTTTTAAGACATTAATACGTATCACATATCAGTTTACAAACAATGTAAAAATATATATATATATTTGAGTTTATAAAGTCGCATACAAACATGGTCTCTTTTTTGATTTCTTGAGTAAGAGAGGACGTAAGGCAACTCCAAAATGCAGGTGTTTCATCCAAGCTCAGTGCTTTCTGTGGTGGTGGGGCAGCCAGTGGAAAATACACAACATTTGTTATGTTCTCTAGTTGGCTATTAGCTCAGTGTTCTGCCACTCATTGGGACACAACGTCACCGCAAAATCTACGGGGAGTGTTCAAAACTTCAAGCCACTTGGGTGCTGCCATAGAGTTACATTAGAAGTGCCCATCCAAGAAGGCGCAAGGTCATTGGCCATAGATAAAGTGACGTCAAATCACATTATATCTACAGTAGCTTTGATTGGACTGATCATGTCAACATCATACTTTCAAAATCTTAGCTAGCAAACTAGGCAAGCAGTCATCATCATGAATCAAGTCAACAATTTGCTGCCAAATCATTTTCAATCCTTGTCATATGAAGATAAATTATAGATAAAACGTATCGGTGCTCATCGGACATAAACATAAACACAGTGGACATGAACATTACACAACCAGTTGGAAATCACAATTTCAAAAATGATTGGCGTTGCAAATCGATCACTAGCCTGCTATTCAGTGGAGTGGGTGTGTGGTTCAAGTCTGGGTTTAAGGGTCTCTTTTTCCAAGGATAAACATTCACATGCAACACCAACACCATGAGCCAGAAACGTTTGAATACATTGACCATTCTGTCTCTGTACATTTCAAAAGTGATGAACAAATAGTTATATTGACTTTGTTCATCCGAGCTCCTCATTAATGTCTTAGTCGAAATTCCAGATTGCCTCTTATCTGCTTGTCATCCCCTTATGCCATAGTTTGTACATCTCAATTGTCAGTAGAAACCACATTTGTTTAAGCAAGTCTGCTATATCAGCTATGTGTTTTAAAAAGGCAGTAAATGACGCTGAATGAACTGTTTCGCTGCCAGACAAGACTCCGCTGATAACCAGGTGTAGTGGTGGTAAGGATTCACTGCATGGTGCTGCCAGACAAGGCTCCACTGATAACCAGGTGTAGTGGTGGTAAGGAGTCACTGCATGGTGCTGCCAGACAAGGCCCCACTGATAACCAGGTGTAGTGGTGGTAAGGAGTCACTCCATGGTGCTGCCAGACAAGGCTCCGCTGATAACCAGGTGTAGTGGTGGTAAGGAGTCACTGCATGGTGCTGCCAGACAAGGCCCCACTGATAACCAGGTGTAGTGGTGGTAAGGATTCACTGCATGGTGCTGCCAGACAAGGCTCCGCTGATAACCAGGTGTAGTGGTGGTAAGGAGTCACTCCATGGTGCTGCCAGACAAGGCCCCACTGATAACCAGGTGTAGTGGTGGTAAGGATTCACTGCATGGTGCTGCCAGACAAGGCTCCACTGATAACCAGGTGTAGTGGTGGTAAGGAGTCACTCCATGGTGCTGCCAGACAAGGCTCCTCTGATAACCAGGTGTAGTGGTGGTAAGGAGTCACTCCATGGTGCTGCCAGACAAGGTTCCGCTGATAACCAGGTGTAGTGGTGGTAAGGATTCACTGCATGGTGCTGCCAGACAAGGCTCCTCTGATAACCAGGTGTAGTGGTGGTAAGGAGTCACTCCATGGTGCTGCCAGACAAGGCTCCTCTGATAACCAGGTGTAGTGGTGGTAAGGAGTCACTCCATGGTGCTGCCAGACAAGGTTCCGCTGATAACCAGGTGTAGTGGTGGTAAGGATTCACTGCATGGTGCTGAAAACAAAGCTCTGCTGTTGAGACAGCTTTATGTCGGCCCTGACAGTTTGTGGGCACCGTATGTCACCGTTATAGTGCAATTAATGTATTGTTCAGGGTTGTGTTGTGTAGTGGCTTTGCTGGGATGCATCTAAAATCATTATGTGTTTGCCCCGCCAAGATTTACATGCTAAAATCACCACTGGATATGATGGTAGGTGAGATTTGAATTTAACATTGAGCTTCAACCAAAGTCTACTGGTGCAACAATAGCCTAATACTATATATAAGCAATAAGGCACGAGGGGGTGTGCTAAATGGCCAATATACCACAACTAAGGGCTGTTCTTATGCACGACACAATGCGGAGTGCCTGGACACAAGCCCTTAGCCATGGTATATTGGCCATATACCACAAACCCCCGAGGTGCCTTATTGCTATTATGAACTGGTTATCAAGGTAATTATAGCAGTAAAAACATGTTTATGGTCTGATATACCACGGCTGTCAGCCAATCAGCATTCAGGGCTCAAACCACCCAGCCAATCAGCATTCAGGGCTCAAACCACCCAGCCAATCAGCATTCAGGGTCCAAACCACCCAGCCAATCAGCATTCAGGGCTCTGACCACCCGGTTTATAATATTAATTTGATCCTTGCCATAAAACACCTTCTTCTGACTACTTTTCTTCTGCACCTCTTTGTCTACATCAATTGACAATAATAATGTATACGCTGGCTATATCAATTTCAAATATTTATGGGACGATTGTCTGGGGTCTGGTTATGACTGTCTGTGTCTTTTATTAGTGACGGGAGAACTGTAACTTGAGTCGGAATGCAGTGGGCAGGGGCTGCGCGCCACGGTGCGGTGGGTTGGTGCGCTCAATGCGCAGTCGGTCAATAGGCTACACATGTTTTGCGCCTCTCAGAGGACAGCGTCAAACTAAACCGTGACCGTGCTGAAATTAAATAAAAATAGGATATAATGGCTTCTATTCCACTGGTGCTGCTACTTTTAATGTCTTCTTTGGCGCTTTACTGGGCAGTTTATACCGGACCGTTAAAACCGGAAATGTCCAACGGGACTTTTCATCACTTCTTCGTACCGGACGGAGATTATGAGGATAATGATGACCCCGAGCAATGTCAAATGCTTTTTAAATTCGCAGACCGACGTGCGTGTGGTGTCCATCACGATGAAGACAGCGATTCAGTGGTACGTGAAGACTTTATCATCGTGAAGCACCAAATTGAAGACGCCGCAAGGTTGTTGGAAAGCATCGGCATGAGTATTTCACACGACCTGGACGGAGAGGATAGCTATGAGAAGTTTCTCACTGGGGAGATCACTCAGATCTCTGAGGCTTTTACAAGCGTGGAGAAATCTCTCCTGGAGTTGGAGGTCAAGTTTAAACAGAGTCAAGACAACGATCTGAGAGGGGAGAACCAGCTCAATGACTATGTTCTGAAGCCTATCTATGAAGTTAAGGACGCACTCAGGGAGACAACGGACATTTCATTGGGACTCAAAGATAAACATGAACTGTTGTCTCTCATTGTTCGCAGTCAAGGCTCAAGGTTGAGTCGCCTCAAGGCAGATTATCTCAATGTATAATATAAATGTTAAAAACAATTTAATTTGTTACTATCTATGTAAAGGAATATATGTTACTCAGAGTGTGTGTGTGTGTGTGTGTGTGTGTGTGTGTGTGTGTGTGTGTGTGTGTGTGTGTGTGTGTGTGTGTGTGTGTGTGTGTGTGTGTCATATGACTATGACTCTTTAGCCCAATAAACACCTGGAAAGTTCATTGAGATTGAAAGGTTACTCTGTTCCTAGTCTCTTATCTCGCTCTATTTTTCTCTCTCTCTACTCCAACTCTCTCTCTCTCTCTCTCTCTCTACTCCAACTCTCTCTCTCTATCTCTCTCTCTCTCTCTCTATTTACTTTCCAAATTGTCTGTGACCCGTGTCTTTCTTCCTAGCTTGTAATGGTGTTATTTGGAAACACTTCTAAGGAAAACATCTCTACATTCCTCAGTAAGAGAGGACAGATGGGGAAAAGAGAGGAGAGCTCAGGGGAGAGATGAAAAGTGATCCTTAGCTAAATTATGCCCGGGCTATGCTGTGCTTAATGATCCTAAATTATGCCTGGGCTATGCTGTGCTTAGTGATCCTAAATTATGCCTGGGCTATGCTGTGCTTAGTGATCCTAAATTATGCCTGGGCTATGCTGTTCTTAGTGATCCTAAATTATGCCTGGGCTATGCTGTTCTTAGTGATCCTAAATTATGCCTGGGCTATGCTGTGCTTAGTGATCCTAAATTATGCCTGGGCTATGCTGTTCTTAGTGATCCTAAATTATGCCTGGGCTATGCTGTGCTTAGTGATCCCAAATTATGCCTGGGCTATGCTGTGCTTAGTGATCCTAAATTATGTATGGCTTGGCTGTCTGTGTTTCTAATGTAGCTATTCAGCCTTACTGTATAATGAGGTCTATGTTTTATACCCTTCCTTATGTTATCCCGGAGTCTTACCATTGATTCTACTTCAATCATGAAACAGACAACATCAGTTTGAATCACAGGCTTTAAAAAAAAAAACAATGTCATGTTACTGCGCATAATAAAAACCTAACCATTAAATCTCACCTGTGCTCTGACTGGCATGCCATGAGGAAAATGGTGTTGTGAGACGGTTTACTGTATAGGCGTCTTGCTTGAAAATGACTTCATCCAAATGACAGTTTACCATTTTTTTTAGTATGGCTTTAAAATGTATCTTCGTGCGATCAAGGAGTCTAAAAGAAGGGCAAATCGAAGAGCTCTTTGTGTGATGTTTTTTTTTCTGTGCAGCTGGTCATGGTCTGAGGTGTTCCCAGTGGCCTGCTGCTATGCTATACTGCTGCTATGCTATACTGCTGCTATGCTATACTGCTGCTATGCTATACTGCTGCTATGCTATACTGCTGGTATACTATACTGCTGGTATCTTATTGGTATGCTATACTGCTGGTATGTTATTGGTATGCTATACTGCTGGTATGCTATTGGTATGCTATACTGCTGGTATACTATACTGCTGGTATGCTATTGGTATGCTATACTGCTGGTATGCTATTGGTATGCTATACTGCAGGTATGCTATTGGTATGCTATACTGCTGGTATG
Organism: Oncorhynchus masou masou; assembly: GCF_036934945.1. Classification (NCBI taxonomy): domain Eukaryota; kingdom Metazoa; phylum Chordata; class Actinopteri; order Salmoniformes; family Salmonidae; genus Oncorhynchus; species Oncorhynchus masou. The sequence goes on along the minus strand of NW_027011950.1, from coordinate 11,670 downwards.
CTATTGGTATGCTATACTGCTGGTATGCTATTGGTATGCTATACTGCTGGTATGCTATTGGTACGCTATACTGCTGGTATACTATACTGCTGGTATGCTATTGATATGCTATACTGCTGGTATACTATACGGCTGGTATGTTATTGGTATGCTATACTGCTGGTATGTTATTGGTATGCTATACTGCTGGTATGCTATTGGTATGCTATACTGCTGGTATACTATACTGCTGGCATGCTATTGATATGCTATACTGCTGGTATACTATACTGCTGGTATGTTATTGGTATGCTATACTGCTGGTATGCTATTGGTATGCTATACTGCTGGTATGCTATTGGTATGCTATACTGCTGGTATGCTATTGGTACGCTATACTGCTGGTATGCCATACTGCTGTTATGCTATACTTCTGGTGTGCTATAATGCTGGTATGCAATTGGTATGCTACACTGCTGGTATAGTATACTGCTGGTATGCTATTGGTATACTATACTGCTGGTATACTATACTGCTGGTATGCTATTGTTATGCTATACTGCTGGTATGCTATACTGCTGGTATGCTATTGTATACTATACTGCTGGTATGCTATACCGCTGGTATGCTATTGGTATACTATACTGCTGGTATGCTATTGGTATACTATACTGCTGGTATGCTATACTGCTGGTATGCTATAGTACACAATACTGCTGGTATGCTATACTGCTGGTATGCTATTGGTATGCTATACTGCTGATATGCTATACTGCTGGTATGCTATTGTATACTATACTGCTGGTATGCTATACTGCTGGTATGCTATTGGTATACTATACTGCTGGTATGCTATTGGTATACTATACTGCTGGTATGCAATACTGCTGGTATGCTATTGGTATACTATACTGCTGGTATGCTATTGGTATACTATACTGCTGGTATGCTATACTGCTGGTATACTATTGGTATGCTGTACTGCTGATATGCTAATGGTATACTATACTGCTGGTATGATATATACTGCTTGTATGCTATACTACTGGTATGCTATTGGTATGCTATACTGCTAGTATGCTATACTGCAGGTATGCTATTGGTATGCTGTACTGCTGGTATGCTATTGGTATACTATACTGCTGGTATGCTATACTGCTTGTATGATATGCTGCTGGTATGCTATTGGTATGCTATACTGCTGGTATGCTATACTGCTGGTATGCTACTGTTTACTATACTGCTGGTATGCTGTACTGCTGTTATGCTATCGGTATACTATACTGCTGGTATGCTATCGGTATACTATACTGCTGGTATGCTATCGGTATTCTATACTGCTGGTATGCTATTGGTATGCTATACTGCTGGTATGCTATACTGCTGGTATGCTACTGTTTACTATACTGCTGGTATGCTGTACTGCTGTTATGCTATCGGTATACTATACTGCTGGTATGCTATCGGTATACTATACTGCTGCTATACTGCTGCTATACTATACTGCTGGTATGCTTTTGGTATACTATACTGCTGCTATACTGCTGGTATTCTATACTGCTGGTATGCTTTTGGTATGATATACTGCTGGTATGCTATACTGCTGGTATGCTATTGGTATGCTCTACTGCTGGTATGCTATACTGCTGGTATGCTATTGGTATGCTATACTGCTGGTATGCTATACTGCTGGTATGTTATGTTAGCGTGCTATACTGCTGGTATGCTATACTGCTGGTATGCTATTGGTATGCTATACTGCTGGTATGCTGTTGGTATGCTATACTGCTGGTGTGCTATTGGTATGCTATACTGCTGGTATGCTATCGGTATACTATACTGCTGGTATGATATCGGTATACTATACTGCTGCTATACTGCTGCTATACTATACTGCTGATATGCTTTTGGTATGATATACTGCTGGTATGCTATACTGCTGGTATGCTATTGGTATGCTCTACTGCTGGTATGCTATACTGCTGGTATGCTATTGGTATGCTATACTGCTGGTATGCTATACTGCTGGTATGTTATGTTAGCGTGCTATACTGCTGGTATGCTATACTGCTGGTATGCTATTGGTATGCTATACTGCTGGTATGCTATTGGTATGCTATACTGCTGGTGTGCTATTGGTATGCTATACTGCTGGTATGCTATCGGTATACTATACTGCTGGTATGCTATCGGTATACTATACTGCTGCTATACTGCTGCTATACTATACTGCTGGTATGCTTTTGGTATACTATACTGCTGCTATACTGCTGGTATTCTATACTGCTGGTATGCTTTTGGTATACTATACTGCTGGTATGCTATTGGTATACTATACTGCTGGTATGCTATCAGTATACTATACTGCTGGTATGCTATACTGCTGGTATGCTATTGGTATACTATACTGCTGGTATGCTATACTGCTGGTATGCTATCAGTATACTATACTGCTGGTATGCTATACTACTGGTATGCTATTGGTATACTATACTGCTGGTATACTATACTGCTGGTATGCTATTGGTATACTATACTGCTGGTATGCTATACTGCTGGTATGCTATCAGTATGCTATACTGCTGGTATGCTATACTGCTGGTATGCTATTGGTATACTATACTGCTGGTATGCTATACTGCTGGTATGCTATTGGTATACTATACTGCTGGTATACTATACTGCTGGTATGCTATTGGTATACTATACTGCTGGTATACTATACTGCTGGTATGCTATACTGCTGGTATGCTATTGGTATACTATACAGCTGGTATACTATACTGCTGGTATGCTATTGGTATACTATACTGCTGGTATGCTATACTGCTGGTATGCTATCAGTATACTATACTGCTGGTATGCTATACTGCTGGTATGCTATTGGTATACTATACTGCTGGTATGCTATACTGCTTTATGCTATTGGTATACTATACTGCTGGTATGCTATACTGCTGGTATGCTATTGGTATACTATACTGCTGGTATACTATACTGCTGGTATGCTATACTGCTGGTATGCTATTGGTATACTATACTGCTGGTATACTATACTGCTGGTATGCTATTGGTATACTATACTGCTGGTATACTATACTGCTGGTATGCTATACTGCTGGTATGCTATTGGTATACTATACTGCTGGTATACTATACTGCTGGTATGCTATTGGTATACTATACTGCTGGTATGCTATACTGCTGGTATGCTATCAGTATACTATACTGCTGGTATGCTATCAGTATGCTATACTGCTGGTATGCTATACTGCTGGTATACTATCAGTATGCTATACTGCTGGTATGCTATCAGTATGCTATACTGCTGGTATGCTATACTGCTGGTATACTATACTGCTGGTATGCTATCAGTATGCTATACTGCTGGTATGCTATCAGTATGCTATACTGCTGGTATGCTATACTGCTGGTATGCTATCAGTATGCTATACTGCTGGTATGCTATCAGTATGCTATACTGCCGGTATGCTATCAGTATGCTATACTGCTGGTATGCTATCAGTATGCTATACTGCTGGTATGCTATCAGTATGCTATACTGCTGGTATGCAATCAGTATGCTATACTGCTGGTATGCAATCAGTATGCTATACTGCTGGTATGCTATCAGTATGCTATACTGCTGGTATGCTATCAGTATGCTATACTGCTGGTATGCTATCAGTATGCTATACTGCTGGTATGCAATCAGTATGCTATACTGCTGGTATGCTATCAGTATGCTATACTGCTGGTATGCTATACTGCTGGTATGCTATCAGTATACTATACTGCTGGTATGCTATACTGCTGGTATGCTATCAGTATGCTATACTGCTGGTATGCTATTGGTATACTATACTGCTGGTATGCTATCAGTATGCTATACTGCTGGTATGCTATCAGTATGCTATACTGCTGGTATGCTATTGGTATACTATACTGCTGGTATGCTATCAGTATGCTATACTGCTGGTATGCTATCAGTATGCTATACTGCTGGTATGCTATACTGCTGGTATGCTATCAGTATACTATACTGCTGGTATGCTATCAGTATACTATACTGCTGGTATGCTATCAGTATGCTATACTGCTGGTATGCAATCAGTATGCTATACTGCTGGTATGCTATCAGTATGCTATACTGCTGGTATGCTATCAGTATGCTATACTGCTGGTATGCTATACTGCTGGTATGCTATCAGTATACTATACTGCTGGTATGCTATACTGCTGGTATGCTATCAGTATGCTATACTGCTGGTATGCTATTGGTATACTATACTGCTGGTATGCTATACTGCTGGTATGCTATCAGTATGCTATACTGCTGGTATGCTATCAGTATGCTATACTGCTGGTATGCTATACTGCTGGTATGCTATACTGCTGGTATACTTTACTGCTGGTATGCTATCAGTATGCTATACTGCTGGTATGCTATACTGCTGGTATGCTATTGGTATACTATACTGCTGGTATGCTATCAGTATGCTATACTGCTGGTATGCTATACTGCTGGTATGCTGTACTGCTGGTATGCTATACTGCTGGTATGCTATTGGTATACTAAACTGCTGGTATGCTATCAGTATGCTATACTGCTGGTATGCTATACTGCTGGTATGCTATTGGTATACTATACTGCTGGTATGCTATCAGTATGCTATACTGCTGGTATGCTATCAGTATGCTATACTGCTGGTATGCTATTGGTATACTATACTGCTGGTATGCTATACTGCTGGTATGCTATCAGTATGCTATACTGCTGGTATGCTATCAGTATGCTATACTGCTGGTATGCTATCAGTATGCTATACTGCTGGTATGCTATACTGCTGGTATGCTATACTGCTGGTATGCTATACTGCTATACTATCTTGTGTTCCTGATAAAATCCTGTTTTCATGGAAGTCAAGAACTAATTTCTGCTTGACCTACCACCCTGATTATTTCTATCAGGACAGAGTGGTAGATCTAACACCGTTTGGTTATGTCTTCTGAGATCAATTAGACCCTAAATGGACAATTAAGCTTTAGATTATTGAGTATGTTGGCTGTTCTCCCCTCTACCATGGAAAGTGGCCCTACCCTGCTTTGACTGTTGGCTGTTCTCCCCTCTACCATGGAAAGTGGCCCTACCCTGCTTTGACTGTTGGCTGTTCTCCCCTCTACCATGGAAAGTGGCCCTACCCTGCTTTGACTGTTGGCTGTTCTCCCCTCTACCACAGAAAGTGGCCCTACCCTGCTTTGACTGTTGGCTGTTCTCCCCTCTACCATGGAAAGTGGCCCTACCCTGCTTTGACTGTTGGCTGTTCTCCCCTCTACCACGGAAAGTGGCCCTACCCTGCTTTGACTGTTGGCTGTTCTCCCCTCTACCACGGAAAGTGGCCCTACCCTGCTTTGACTGTTGGCTGTTCTCCCCTCTACCACGGAAAGTGGCCCTACCCTGCTTTGACTGTTGGCTGTTCTCCCCTCTACCACGGAAAGTGGCCCTACCCTGCTTTGACTGTTGGCTGTTCTCCCCTCTACCATGGAAAGTGGCCCTACCCTGCTTTGACTGTTGGCTGTTCTCCCCTCTACCACGGAAAGTGGCCCTACCCTGCTTTGACTGTTGGCTGTTCTCCCCTCTACCATGGAAAGTGGCCCTACCCTGCTTTGACTGTTGGCTGTTCTCCCCGACACCACGGAAAGTGGCCCTACCCTGCTTTGACTGTTGGCTGTTCTCCCCTCTACCACGGAAAGTGGCCCTACCCTGCTTTGACTGTTGGCTGTTCTCCCCTCTACCACGGAAAGTGGCCCTACCCTGCTTTGACTGTTGGCTGTTCTCCCCTCTACCATGGAAAGTGGCCCTAGCCTGCCTTTCCTGTTTTCTTAGCCTCTTACGGGAATGTTAAATAGTGATGTAATAGTGAAAGAGTGGGGGACCATGCAGAGAGATTGACGTTGTCACTTTCAACTGAACATTCAATTTGTGTCTAGTCTGTCACAGGAATCTCTTATCTGTATGGATTGTTTTTTTTCTATGCCTCTTCATTCTCCATCAAAGACTTACATTTCTGCTGTCATAATCCATAGGAAACATGACACATGTAGGTGTTATGTATCAGGTGTTGTTATTGCCCACATTGCCCAGTGATTGTGGTCAATAAATACAGATCATCTGTGAGTCATAGTGCTCTGTTAATAATATGTGTGTAGGCTATAGTATAATTGTCGTGTGGAACGTTAGGCTGTTAAATTGACAGGTACAGAAAGCTTCATCTCCTATAAGGCTCCAGAAAGCATGAGAAGAAAGTTAACATTTTTTGGAGGGGGTTGTCCCCCCCCCCCCCCTCCCTGCTAGGACTGATGGAGTGCTGATTGATGGACACTGATGGACTGCTGATGGACACTGATGGAGTACTAGTGACAAAGACAGATACAATTGAAACTGTTGCAGGGATTCTTGGGAATAAACATATTGTATGCTGATAATACAGGCTTTCACATTCTGTTCTCTGGAGGATAGAAGTGGCTCAAGTGGAAACTCTCGACTACTGAATCTGGCCTCATTCCTCCTGACCACAGGAACAACCACAAAGCAGCTGCTAAGCGTGACCGTATTTTAAAGAGATTATCCATTATCCCCAGGGAGGGAAGGATGGAGGCAGGGAGGCTGGGAAAGATTGGAGAGAGAGAGAGAGAGAGAGCCAGACGGGCTGCCATGGGTCAGAGGGGTGGAAGGGGGCGACGGGTGTGGAGGGGTGACTGGGAGGGACTGGTTGTGATTTATTCTGTCAGGCTTCCCTCTTCCCTCCCGGCCCCAGCCTCCACCTCACGGCCCCAGCCTCCACCTCACGGCCCCAGCCTCCCCTCCCTGCCCCAGCCTCCACCTCACGGCCCCAGCCTCCACCTCACGGCCCCAGCCTCCCTCCCCTGCCCCAGCCTCCACCTCAAGGCCCCAGCCTCCACCTCACGGCTCCACCCTCCCCCTCACGGCCCCAGTCTCCACCTCACGGCCCCAGCCTCCACCTCACGGCCCCAGTCTCCACCTCACGGCCCCAGCCTCCACCTCACGGCCCTAGCCTCCCTCTCCCGGCCCCAGCCTCCACCTCAAGGCCCCAGCCTCCCCTTCCCTGCCCCAGCCTCCACCTCACGGCTCCACCCTCCCCCTCACGGCCCCAGCCTCCACCTCACGGCCCCAGCCCCCACCTCACGGCTCCACCCTCCCCCTCACGGCCCCAGTCTCCCCTCATGGCCCCAGCCTCCACCTCACGGCCCCAGCCTCCCTCTCACGCCCCAGCCTCCCCCTCACGGCCCCAGTCTCCACCTCATGGCCCCAGCCTCCCTCTCCCGGCCCCAGCCTCCACTTCACGGTCCCAGCCTCCACCTCACGGCCTCAGCCTCCCCCTCATGGCCCCAGCCTCCCCCTCCCAGCCACAGCCTCCACGTCACGGCCCCAGCCTCCACCTCACAGCCTCAGCCTCCCCCTCACGGCCTCAGCCTCCCCTCATGGCCCCAGCCTCCACCTCACGGCCCCAGCCTCCACCTCACGGCCTCAGCCTCCACTTTCCGGCCCCAGCCTCCCCCTCCCAGCCCCGGCCTCCACTTCACGGCCCCAGCCTCCCCTCCCAGCCCCGGCCTCCACTTCACGGCCCCAGCCTCCACCTCATGGCCTCAGCCTCCCCTCATGGCCCCAGCCTCCCCCTCCCAGCCGCAGCCTCCACGTCACGGCCCCAGCCTCCACCTCACAGCCTCAGCCTCCACCTCACGGCCCCAGCCTCCACTTTCCGGCCCCAGCCTCCCCCTCCCAGCCCCAGCCTCCCCCTCATGGCCCCAGCCTCCCCCTCCCAGCCCCAGCCTCCACTTCACGGTCCCAGCCTCCCCCTCACAGCCTCAGCCTCCCCTTCACGGTCCCAGCCTCCCCCTCACGGTCACAGCCTCCCCCTCACGGTCCCAGCCTCCACCTCATGGTCCCAGCCTCCACCTCATGGTCCCAGCCTCCCCCTCATGGCACCAGCCTCCCCCTTCGGCCCCAATCTCCCCTCTTCTTAAAACACTCATACACACTCTGCACAGCTGCACCACTCCGCTCCACTCCCCTCACCCAGCCCTGCCAAAGAACTGGGGCTCCATGCTTCCTGCCTTTGAGAAACCAAAGACAGTGGTCTGTGGGTGTTGCTGTAATTTTCACTTTTTTTGGAAGGCTTAGAATCTACAAAGATGCTGTGGTTGAATGTCCTAAGCCACAATTGGCTGAATCTTTTAGAAAAATATTTATTTTTTCCCTCATGCTATCAGTTGTATGATGGAATCTGTTTTAAGAGAGATTTCTCCATGTCTGAAATGCAAAACAAATAATGCACAGTGGTGTACTTTCCTACTCGTGATTCAAACAGGCCCAGTCAGACTGAGTTTGTTGTATTTGGCATGTTATCATTCACCAGTGGTGTATTTTCCTACTTGTGACTTATCTTAGCCACATGGAAGGTAGGGTGAATACGGAGCGTATTGGGTAACACAAGACGGACAGCAGTGGAACTCAGGACTCTGGAGATGGGAAAAGGACCAATGAACCGGGAGACAGCTTGCGGGACTCTACCCGAAGGGGCAGATCCTGAGTGGAAAGCCATACCCCCGATAGGCTGGCCAACGACCTAATAAGGGTGCAGAATGCCTTCCAGAACTGAGACGAGAATCCCGATCGGAGACCATGTCTACCGGGAGTCCATGGATCCAGAAGATCTGCTGCTGGGCCGGCTCCTTGACAGAAGGTAGTTTGGGGAGAGGGATGAAATGGGCGGCCTTGGAGAACCGGTCGACTACCGTCAGAATGACAGTGTTGCCATCAGACGGAGGGAGCCCAATGACAAAGTCCAGAGGTATGAGACCAGGAACGATGAGGGACCGGTAGTGGCTGAAGGAGGCCAGAAGAGCCTGCCGTGGAGTCTTGTTCAGAACACACACTGTGCATGTGGCGACGAAGGCAGAGACATCAGGGACCATTGTGGGCAACCAGAAACGTTGTCAAAAGAAGGCTAGTGTACGACGGGACCCTGGATGACAGGTCAGCCTGGAGCAATGAGCCCATTCCAGGACCCGGGACTGGACTGGATTAGGGACAAACAGCCGGTTAGCCGGGCCACCTTCAGGTCCAGGTTGGGAGCGTTTTGCCTCGCGGACCAGGTTCTCAATACCCCAATCCACAGTGACCGCAAGGCATGAGGTAGGGAGAATGGTTTCAGAGGTCAAGGGTGTGGCAGAGAAACTGGATAGGTGGGAGAGGGTGTCAGGCTTTACATTCCTTGACCCTGGGCGGTAGGAAATGGTGAAGTTAAATCTGGTGAACAGGAGGGCCCACCGGGCCTGCCTGGAGTTGAGGCCCTTGGCTGTACAGAGATATTCCAGGTTTTTATGGTCGGTCCAGACCAGCAATGGCTGTTCTACTCCTTCCTGCCAGTGCCTTACAGCAATGCTCTACTTTCCGGCTACCCGGATAAAGCATTAAATAAACTTCAGTTAGTGCTAAATATGGCTGCTAGAATCCTGACTAGAACCATTTTTTAAAATCATATTACTCCAGTGCTAGCCTCCCTACACTGGCTTCCTGTTAAGGCAAGGGCTGATTTCAAGGTTTTACTGCTAACCTACAAAGCATTACATGGGCTTCCTCCTACCTATCTTTCCGATTTGGTGCTGCCGTACATACCTACACGTACAAGACGCAGGCCTCCTAATTGTCCCTAGAATTTCTAAGCAAACAGCTGGAGGCAGGGCTTTCTCCTATATAGCTCAATTTTTATGGAATGGTCCGCCTACCCATGTGAGAGACGCAGACTCGGTCTCAACCTTTAAGCCTTTATTGAAGACTCATCTCTTCAGTAGGTCCTATGATTGAGTGTAGTCTGGCCCAGGAGTGTGAAGGTGAACGGAAAGGCACTGGAGCAACGAACCGCCCTTGCTGTCTCTGCCTGGCCGGTTCCCCTCTCTCCACTGGGATTCTCTGCCTCTAACCCTATTACAGGGGCTGAGTCACTGGCTTACTGGGGCTCTTCCATGCCGTCCCTAGGAGGGGTGCATCACTTGAGTGGGTTGAGTCACTGACGTGCTCTTCCTGTCCGGGTTGGCACCCCCCCCTTGGGTTGTGCCGTGGCGGAGATCTTCGTGGGCTATACTCAGCCTTGTCTTAGGATGGTAAGTTGGTGGTTTAAGATACCCCTCTAGTGGTGTAGGGGCTGTGATTTGGCAAAGTGGGTGGGGTTATATCCTGCCTGTTTGGCCCTGTCTGGGGGTATCATCGGATGGGGCCACAGTGTCTCCTGACCCTCCCTGTCTCAGCCTCCAGTACTTATGCTGCAGTAGTTTATGTGTCGGTGGGCTAGGGTCAGTCTGTTATATCTGGAGTATTTCTCCTGTCTTATCCGGTGTCCTGTGTGAATTTAAGTATGCTCTCTCTAATTCTCTCTCTCTCTCTTTCTTTCTCTCTCGGAGGACCTGAGCCCTAGGACCATGTCTCAGGACTACCTGGCATGATGACTCCTTGTTGTCCCCAGTCCACCTAGCCGTGCTGCTGCTCCAGTTTCAACTGTTCTGCCTGCGGCTATGGAACCCTGATCTGTTCACTGTGATTAATATTATTTGACCATGCTGGTCATTTATGAACATTTGAACATCTTGGCCATGTTCTGTTATAATCTCCACCCGGCACCAGCCAGAAGAGGACTGGCCACCCCTCATAGTCTGGTTCCTCTCTAGGTTTCTTCCTAGGTTTTGGCCTTTCTAGGGAGTTTTTCCTAGCCACCGTGCTTCTACACCTGCATTGCATGCTGTTTGGGGTTTTAGGCTGGGTTTCTGTACAGCACTTTGAGACATCAGCTGATGTAAAAAGGGCTATATAAATACATTTGATTTGATTTGCCTCCGCTCTTCCAACTCCATCTTCACCGCCAGGAGTTCTCGGTTGCCAACATCGTAGTTCCTCTCGGCAGGATTGAGATGATGGGACAGGATGGCCCCCACTCCAACATCCGAAGCATCCTCTTCCACCACAAATTGACGCGAGGATGGGTGCTGTTGTGAACCAACGCTTCAGGTCCACAAAGGCTTTGTCGACAGCTGGAGACCACTTGAACGGTACCTTGGGAGAGGTCAGTGCCAGTGTAACGGATGTGAAACGGCTAGCTTAGTTAGCGGTGCGCGCTAAATAGCGTTTCAATCCTTAGGAGAGGTGAGTAGTTAGCTGTGGTGCTAACTAAGCTAACTAACGCTAAATAGCGTTTCAATCGGTGACGTCACTTGCTCTGAGAGTGGTTCCCCTTGCTCTGCAAGGGCTGTGGCTTTTGTGGAGCGATGGGTAACGATGCTTTGTGGGTGACTGTTGATGATGTGTGCAGAGGGTCTCTGGTTCGCGCCCGGGTATGGGCGCGGGGACGGTCTAAAGTTACACTGAGAGGGGGGCACTGTAGTCCCGTATGAAACGGCGGTAGAAGTTTGCAAAAACCAAGACATCGTTGCAACTGCACCCTGGACATTCATCCTCCACTGCTTTCACCTCTCCAGGATCCATCTGAACATTGCCCTCAGCAATGACATATCCCAGAAAGGTGATGGTAGAGCGGTGAAACTCACACTTCTCAGCTTTCAGGAACAGGAGGCGCTGAAGGACCTGTCTGACATGAAGAACATATTCTTGTGCAGATC
>NW_027011949.1:0-21496 GCF_036934945.1 Oncorhynchus masou masou | reverse complement strand
CTTACGGTAACTCAGTATTTTTTATTATTATAATTTTGTTGAAATTCCATACATTTTGAAGGATACAAATTCAAATGTGTGTTACAAAAATCTATACATCCTTCTTAAAAATGGTAACACAAAACATCACAAACAAACACAAAAACAAAGAGGGTTTTTACAGACAAATCTATTTGAAAAGCTTAAACGAGTATGAATTTATTTCCTTACCTTCTTATTCTTACTGAGCATAGTATTCAATATGGCAAAGGCATTATTTAAATCTATCTTAAAATAGGATTTTGTTCTTTAAAAAAAATGCATTTTATGGATGTAATGTTTAGCAAGAATTACAAACAAATTCATCATATACTTCTAGTGGAGAATCTTGGACTATCAAAATCAAAAAGACAATCACCTGCAGATGGATGTCCCTACCAAGTCCAGCCGAAGATCCACCCAGAACATAGTCACATACACACATTGGAATACAAATGCCCAAGTGATTCTGTCCCAGATTGACATTTCTCATCAACATTTATAATATGCTTACAAATACTTTCATTGGAGGGGTAATATGAGTTATTTTGGCCAATTTACAACACATTGCAAATCCGACCAACATTTTGCTATTGGAACATAAAAATAAAAATAAAAAGCTTCTCTAATGAATTAATTATTGACATTTTGATCAATAATTGAGAAACTGTTAATATTTACTATGGTTGAATTTACAAGTGATGGATCTGTATTACATTTACATTTACATTTAAGTCATTTAGCAGACGCTCTTATCCAGAGCGACTTACAAATTGGTGAATTCACCTTCTGACATCCAGTGGAACAGCCACTTTACAATAGTGAATATTGACCCTAGTTTGTTTCAAAAGTGTTAGATCACCATCTGGTATTGCTTTCACACCATTTCATATTCCTTTGGTGAGACAGGGAGCTGATACTGTCACACCTTGGTCTTAGTATTTTGTGTTTTAGTTTATTAGTTAGTCAGACCAGGGTGTGACATGGGTTATTATGTATTGTGTTTTCGTATTGGGGTTTGTAGTGTCTGGGATTGTAGCTGATTAGGGGTGTGTGTGTGTTAAATAGGTTGGCTGCCTGAGGCGGTTCTCAATCAGAGTCAGGTGATTCTCGTTGTCGCTGATTGGGAACCGTATTTAGGTAGCCTGGTTTTCGCTTTGTATTTCGTGGGTGATTGTTCCTGTCTCTGTGTAGTGTGCACCAGTCAGGCTGTATTAGGTTTCACGTTCTGTTTGTTGTTTTTGTATTTATTAAGTTATTTCATGTATAGTTTGTTTGTTTGTCTTCACTATTAAACATGAGTAACTTACACGCTGCATTTCGGTCCGACTCTCTTTCAACAAAAGAAGAACGCCGTTACAGAATCACCCACCAAACTCGGACCGAGCAGCGTGTCAACAGGCAGGAGCAGCGCAAAGAGGAGCAGCGTTTTAAGGATTTCTGGACATGGGAGGAAATCCTTGACGGAAGAGGACCCTGGGCTAAACCAGAGGAGTGTAGCCGCCCTAAAGTGCAGCAGGCGAAGAGGAAACAGGAGCTACACGAAAGGCAACAGAAGCAGCTTCAGTGGGAGAGGCTACACCATTTGGAGAATTGGACATGGGAGGAGGAACTGGACGGAAAAGGACCCTGGGCTCAGCCTGGTGAATATCGCCACCCCAAGGAGGAATTAGAAGCGGCTAAAGCGGAGAGGCGCAAGTATGAGGAGGCAGCACGGCGACGTGGATGGAAGCCCGAAAAGCAGCCCCAAAATTATTTTTGGGGGGGGGCTATCAGGGGGAGTGGCTGAGTCAGGAGACAGACCTGAGTCAACTCTCCCTGTTTATTGTGAAGAGCCAAGGAGGAGGTCAGAATCAGTGTTGGAGGTGAGCGAAGCAGAGACTGTGAAGGAGTTAATGGGGAAATTGGAGGAGAGTTTAATGAGGGAGTTGCTAGTTTGGTGCTTTAGGTATAATATTCGGCCGACGGAGCGTGTCGGGGATTTAATGGCACCTGGGTCAGCACTCCATACTAGTCCTGAGGTGCGTGTTAGTCGGCTGGTGGAAAGTGTGCCAGCCTCACGCACTAAGCCTCCTGTGTACCTACCTAGCCTTGCACGTCCTGTGCCAGTCCTGCATTCAGGCTCTCCAGTACACCTTCACGGTCCAGTCCATCCTGTGCCACCTTCACACACCAGTCCTCCGGTAGTAGCTCCCCGCACCAGGCTTCCTGTGCCTGTCCTTTATCCAGTACCACCTCCACACCCCAGCCCTCCAGTAGCAGCTCCCCGCACTAGGCTTCCTGTGCGTGTCCTGGGCCAAATACCACCAGTGCCAGCACCACGCATCAGGCCTTCAGTGCGCCTCGCCTGTTCAGCGCAGCCAGCGCTTTCTCCCTCTCCTGCGCTGTCGGAGTCTCCCGTCTGTTCAGCGGTTCTAGAGCCTTCCTCCTCTACAGCGCTGCCGGAGCCTCCTGCCTGTATAGAGCAGCCTGAGCTGCCAGTCTACATGGAGCAGCCAGAGCTGTCAGTCTGCATAGAGCAGCCTGAGCTGCCAGTCTACATGGAGCAGCCAGAGCTGTCAGTCTGCATAGAGCAGCCAGAGCTGCCAGTCTGCATGGAGCAGCTAGTCTGCATGGAGCAGCCAGAGATGTCAGTCTGCATGAAGCAGCCAGAGTTGCCAGTCTGCATGGAGTTGCCAGTCTGCATGGAGCTGCCAGTCTGTATAGAGCAGCCAGAGCTGTCAGTCTGCATGAAGCAGCCAGAGCTGCCAGTCTGCAAGGAGCTGCCAGTCTGCATGAAGCAGCCTGAGCTGCCAGTCTGCAAGGAGTTGCCAGTCGGCATGGAGTTGCCAGTCGGCATGGAGTTGCCAGTCTGCATGGAGTTTCCAGTCTGCATGGAGTTGCCAGTCTGCATGGAGTTGCCAGTCTGCAAGGAGCTGCCAGTCTGCAAGGAGCTGCCAGTCTGCAAGGAGCCACCAGAGCTGTCAGTCAGTATGGAGCAGCCAGAGCCGCCAGTCAGCATGGAGCAGCCAGAGCCGTCAGTCAGCATGAAGCAGCCAGATCTGCCAGTCAGCCAGACTCTTCCAGATCTGCCAGTCAGCCAGACTCTTCCAGATCCTCCAGACAGCCAGACTCTTCCAGATCCTCCAGACAGCCAGACTCTTCCAGATCCTCCAGACAGCCAGACTCTTCCAGATCCGCCAGTCAGCCAGACTCTTCCAGATCCGCCAGTCAGCCAGACTCTTCCAGATCCGCCAGACAGCCAGACTCTTCCAGATCTGCCAGTCAGCCAGGATCCGCCAGTAAACCAGGATCTGCCAGATCTGCTAGTCAGCCAGGATCCGCCAGTCGGCCAGGATCCGCCAGTCGGCCAGGATCCGCCAGTCGGCCAGGATCCGCCAGTCGGCCAGGATCCGCCAGTCGGCCAGGATCCGCCAGTCAACCAGGATCCGCCAGTCGGCCAGGATCCGCCAGTCGGCCAGGATCCGCCAGTCGGCCAGGATCCGCCAGTCGGCCAGGATCCGCCAGTCGGCCAGGATCCGCCAGTCAACCAGGATCCGCCAGTCAGCCAGGATCCGCCAGTCAGCCAGGATCCGCCAGTCAGCCAGGATCCGCCAGTCAGCCAGGATCCGCCAGTCAGCCAGGATCTGCCGGATTCAACTGCCTGGCTGGGCTTTTTCTCAGTACTGGGCTTTTTCTCAGTACTGGGCTTTTTCTCAGTGCTGGGCTTTTTCTCAGTGCTGGGCTTCTTCTCAGTGCTGGGCTTCTTCTCAGTCCCGAGCTGCCCCTCAGTCCCGAGCTGCCCCTCAGTCCCGAGCTGCCCCTCAGTCCCGAGCTGCCCCTCAGTCACGAGCTGCTCCTGTTATGTAGGGTTCTGGTTGAGGACTATTCGGCCATGGTCGGCGGTTAGGGTGGATTATCCATGGACGCGAAGGGGAGGAACAATGACATTTATGAAGTGGGGTCCACGTCCGGAGCCGGAACCGCCACCATGGACAGACGCCCACCCGGACCCTCCCTATGGTTTTGAGGTGCGTTCGGGAGTCCGCACCTTAGGGGGGTTCTGTCACGCCTTGGTCTTAGTATTTTGTGTTTTAGTTTATTAGTTAGTCAGACCAGGGTGTGACATGGGTTATTATGTATTGTGTTTTCGTATTGGGGTTTGTAGTGTCTGGGATTGTAGCTGATTAGGGGTGTGTGTGTGTTAAATAGGTTGGCTGCCTGAGGCGGTTCTCAATCAGAGTCAGGTGATTCTCGTTGTCGCTGATTGGGAACCGTATTTAGGTAGCCTGGTTTTCGCTTTGTATTTCGTGGGTGATTGTTCCTGTCTCTGTGTAGTGTGCACCAGTCAGGCTGTATTAGGTTTCACGTTCTGTTTGTTGTTTTCGTATTTATTAAGTTATTTCATGTATAGTTCGTTTGTTTGTCTTCACTATTAAACATGAGTAACTTACACGCTGCATTTCGGTCCGACTCTCTTTCAACAAAAGAAGAATGCCGTTACAGATACATTCTCAAAAAGTGATTGTACATATACAGATGTCCATCGAAGTTGAGCAGCTGGTCCACAAGTAAAATGTTCTTCCTTAACAAATGTTCCAAAAACAGTGACTTGTTTTTATATTTTATGACAAGACTATTCCATATAACATACTTATGAGGGGGGGAAATGATGTTTGTATAGAAGAAACCAACAATTAAGTATTTGTTTGTGGAAATCAGCAAGTTAAACAGGACGTTTTTCAACCGCATAAGGACACTGCAAAAGGAAACTTAAACCACCAAATGTATTGAAAATAAGATTTGGTATTGTAAACCAAAAGCTGTTTGGGTCTTTAAAGTAATGATTTATCCAATACATTTTTAAGACTTGGTTAAAAGTAGTAAAGTCCAACATGTTAAGACCATCCTCACACACTGTTTGTAAGAACATATTTTTCCCTTTGTGAGGTTTATTTTTCCATCTAATTGGGAGCAAATAGATTTGGGACTATTAAGACAAGAGAACACATAAGAGGCTCTAGACAAGCCTTAGTCAGCAAAACTCTTCCTTGAATGGACAAATCTCTGCCTAACCATGAGTTAAACTTGTTTTTTTATAGCTGAGACACCTGGGCAAAGATTAAGGTTCTTCTCTCCTTTTCTTTTGTAATTTTTATCCCTAAATAAGTTTGTGTCTGATTGGAATACTGCATGCTTCAGTGATATCAGTACCTTTCAATGCTAGAATGTCACACTTTTTCAAATTCAGATTTAGATATGAGATCTTTGAAAAAGTTATGATTACATCAAAGGCTAGAGGAACTTCCAAATGGTTTAAAAGAAATAGTGGTATCATCTGCCAATTGGGATATCTTAATTTCTCTTTCATCTATGTTAATGATGACTAATTATGTATACATTACAATCAGGACTGACTAATCAGAATACTATTATGTTACTGTATATGTACTAATCCGAATACTATTATGTTACTGTGTATGTACTAATCAGAATACTATTATGTTGTTGTACAGTGCCTTGCGAAAGTATTCGGCCCCCTTGAACTTTGCGACCTTTTGCCACATTTCAGGCTTCAAACATAAAGATATAAAACTGAATTTTTTTGTGAAGAATCAACAACAAGTGGGACACAATCATGAAGTGGAACGACATTTATTGGATATTTCAAACTTTTTTAACAAATCAAAAACTGAAAAATTGGGCGTGCAAAATTATTCAGCCCCTTTACTTTCAGTGCAGCAAACTCTCTCCAGAAGTTCAGTGAGGATCTCTGAATGATCCAATGTTGACCTAAATGACTAATGATGATAAATACAATCCACCTGTGTGTAATCAAGTCTCCGTATAAATGCACCTGCACTGTGATAGTCTCAGAGGTCCGTTAAAAGCGCAGAGAGCATCATGAAGAACAAGGAACACACCGGGCAGGTCCGAGATACTGTTGTGAAGAAGTTTAAAGCCGGATTTGGATACAAAAAGATTTCCCAAGCTTTAAACATCCCAAGGAGCACTGTGCAAGCGATAATATTGAAATGGAAGGAGTATCAGACCACTGCAAATCTACCAAGAACTGGCCGTCCCTCTAACCTTTCAGCTCATACAAGGAGAAGACTGATCAGAGATGCAGCCAAGAGGCCCATGATCACTCTGGATGAACTGCAGAGATCTACAGCTGAGGTGGGAGACTCTGTCCATAGGACAACAATCAGTCGTATATTGCACAAATCTGGCCTTTATGGAAGAGTGGCAAGAAGAAAGCCATTTCTTAAAGATATCCATAAAAAGTGTCGTTTAAAGTTTGCCACAAGCCACCTGGGAGACACACCAAACATGTGGAAGCAGGCGCTCTGGTCAGATGAAACCAAAATTGAACTTTTTGGCAACAATGCAAAACGTTATGTTTGGCGTAAAAGCAACACAGCTCATCACCCTGAACACACCATCCTCACTGTCAAACATGGTGGTGGCAGCATCATCATGGTTTGGGCCTGCTTTTCTTCAGCAGGGACAGGGAAGATGGTTAAAATTGATGGGAAGATGGATGGAGCCAAATACAGGACCATTCTGGAAGAAAACCTGATGGAGTCTGCAAAACACCTGAGACTGGGACGGAGATTTGTCTTCCAACAAGACAATGATCCAAAACATAAAGCAAAATCTACAATGGAATGGTTCAAAAATAAACATATCCAGGTGTTAGAATGGCCAAGGCAAAGTCCAGACCTGAATCCAATCGAGAATCTGTGGAAAGAACTGAACACTGCTGTTCACAAATGCTCTCCATCCAACCTCACTGAGCTCGAGCTGTTTTGCAAGGAGGAATGGGAAAAAATTTCAGTCTCTCGATGTGCAAAACTGATAGACATACCCCAAGCGACTTACAGCTGTAATCGCAGCAAAAGGTGGCGCTACAAATTATTAACTTAAGGGGGCTGAATAATTTTGCACGCCCAATTTTTCAGTTTTTGATTTGTTAAAAAAGTTTGAAATATCCAATAAATGTCGTTCCGCTTCATGATTGCGTCCCACTTGTTGTTGATTCTTCACAAAAAAATACAGTTTTATATCTTTATGTTTGAAGCCTGAAATGTGGCAAAAGGTCGCAAAGTTCAAGGGGGCCGAATACTTTCGCAAGGCACTGTATATGTGCTAATCAGAATACTATTATGTTGTTGTATATGTATGTGTTTTAATTCTTGATCCCAGTACTGAATATAATGTGTGTGAATGAATCAAGGATTAGAACAATGACGGTCTGTTCCTGGGTAGGAATTAATGAACAATATCTTCAGACTGGTTAGAATGCTTATCTACACCGGAAAACCTTGGCTCAGCCATAAATTATATTAAATTGGTAGTGAGACGGATGTGGGAAGGCTTGAGATACAGCCTTTGTACTGGAACGGAGATGGCACGGGTTGGTGTTGAAACTAATGACGTCATTTTCAGTTTATAACCTGTGGTAAACTGTATCGTATTCAGTACTCTCGTGAATAAACTCTGCTGTTTGACTTTAAGACTGGGCTCTGTCCATTATTATAGAATAAGGGTCTTACAAATCCTTATGAATTGACAGAGTGTTTAATTTTAATTGGGTATTAGAGCAATTTAATTCCTTTAACAATCTTATCTATCTTAATACCTGTAAATGAATTCTGGGGTACTAGTAGATGTAAAAACTGAGCTGTCAAGAGGTAGAGGAATGGACTATTGGGCAACCTTGCCTCACTCTTTTGTTGACTTCAAATTTAGGTGATGTACCATTGGTAAGTTTTAGAGCACTATTACTTCCATTGTATAGAGTTCTTATTGAGTTAATAAAGAAATCTCCAAATTTTGTGGAGGGTATAAAAAAAACAGTATGGCTTACAGTGTCAAAGGCCTTCTGGAAATATAGAAAGAGCCAACAAATCCATATGTAAATGTGTATTCCTGTATTGTACAGCTGGTCATCTAGGTTTGTAACTGAAGACTTCCCATCCCCATGAAGAAAAACCATGCACAATACAGTAATTGAGTACATTGATACATCAAGTGGTTTGTGATTATGTGATAATGTGGCTCAGTTGGTAAAGCATGGCACTTACAATGCTAGATTTGTGGGTTCTATACCCACGGGGGAAAAGTATGAAAATGTATGCACTCACCACTGTAAGTTGCTCAGGATAAGAATGCCTACTAAAATGGAAAGGGAATGAATAGACCATTTCAGTTTTCACATAGAAATAAGATGCATTTGCAAAGTATTTCAATAAACTGGAAAACATATATCAAGCAAGTATTTTTATATTCCACAAGTATTATCATATTAACTGTTTTGTACAGATAATTATCCGACTCAGGTTACAAATGCTGGTAAACACTAAAATACAGTTAGTTCAAATGTTTTCACAAAACTAGTGCACTGGTCTTTTACTAGTCCTGTATTATTGGACCAATATAGACATCTTCAGCATGGGCATTTGTTGTTGTTGTATTAACAACTAAGACTCATACAAGAGGTCACTGGGTATTTTTAATAATTGAAACTGCTGGTAAACAGTTCCTACTTTGTAATATTTATGGTTATAACTCAAGAAATGCACATTTAAAACTTTTGGAAGACCTAAAAGAGAATGCAAATTCACTCCAAGATCATTTTCCTACTGCAAAGCTGATATTTGGGGGAGACTTTAATATGGTTCTACACAATAGCATAGACAGATATCCTCCTAGAGGACATGATTCAGGTATAAGATTATCTGTATTCTGTAATTGCATGAATATTATTGATATTTATTTATTTATTTTACTAGGCATGTCAGTTAAGACAAATTCTTATTTACAATGACGGCCTACCTCAGCCAAACCCTAACTATGCTGGGCCAATTGTGCACCCCCTTATGGGACTCCCAATCACGGCCAGTTGTGATACAGCCCGGAATCGAACCAGGGTCTGTAGTGACGCCTCTCGCACTGAGATGCAGCCAACAAGTGCTCAGCTTATGTGAGAACTCCTTCAAGACTGTTGGAAAAGCATTCCAAGTGAAGTTTGTTGAGAGAATGCCAAGTGTGCCAAGCTGTCATCAAGGCAAAGTGTGGCTACTTTGAAGAATCTCAAATATAAAATATATTTCGATTTGTTTTACACTTTTTGGGTTACTACATGATTCCATGCGTTATTCCATAGTGCTGATGTCTTCACTATTATTCTACAATGTAGAAAATAGTTGTTTTTTTTTAAATGGAATGAGTAGGTGGCCAAACTTTTGATCGGTACTGTTTATAAATGTCCTTAATGTATACTTTTTAGAGAAGACTAATGTTAAATGTTAAATACTTAAAAACGTTTAATTTTGTCCTTGAAACATTGAATGTAAATACTGTAGAATTCCATTCATCCCTATGGAGGACTGCTCCTATTGGGGAGTGCCAATATGGCTGACAGGTGGCTTCAAAGCTTCTCAAAGGCCAATACATAGCATCATCAATCTTCATGTAGATAAAGATTCATATAGATAATTGGTTAGACCTGATGACTTGTTTCTGGGCATGAGTTTAACCAGCTAATGTCGCCATGACATCGCCTACAAGTCTGATCTACCATGGTAAGGGATTTCTATCTTCATACATGTAGTATCTGGGATCTACATCTGTTTATATTAGTTACTATGCTGTTACAAAGCAGTAATGTATTACGGCAGTGTTACGTTACAACACCTAATAGGAAATGCACATGCGCACTAGGGTGCCGGGAACTGTAGAGCACGAGGGGTTTTGACTAAACAAAAACTAACTGTACTCCTGTCTCCTGCCTGGTCATTTCTCCACAACACAAATATTACAACACTGTACTGGCTTTGGCTACAGTAATGGCATCTTTTTTGTATGCACTGGACACGTTCCCCTACTCAGACGTTGCATGCATCAACCAATGGTTACTTGAGTTTAGGCACCAGATTGCTATAATATATTGGGTGTGTTCCTCTGCCCAGGCATTGCTGACTCCTTGCAGATCTTACAACACCTGGATAGGCATTTTACATATCAACTAACCACATCACATGTTATAGCAATCTGTCAGTCGATGACACAGTCGATGACGTGGCACGCAACCATTGGTTGTTTCATACAACGTGTGAGCAGAGGAACGCGACCATGATGTGGTTAGCTGATACGTAAAATACCTATCCAGATGTTATAAGATCTGCCAGAGGTCCGGACAACAGGTCCTCCGATTTGACACACTGAAGTTTGTCTGAGAAGTAGTTGGTGAACCAGGCGAGGCAGTCATTTGAGAAAACAAGGCTTTTGAGTCTGCTGATAAGAATGTGGTGATTGACAGACTCAAAAGCCTTGACCAGGTCGATGAATACAGCTGCACAATATTGTCTCTTATTGATGGCGATTATGATATCGTTTAGGACCTTGAGCGTGGCTGAGGTGCACCCATGACCAGCTCAGAAACCAGATTGCATAGTGGAGAAGGTACGGCGGGATTCAAAATGGTCGGTGATCTGTTTGTTAATTTGGCCTTTGAAGACCTTAGAAAGGCAGGGTAGGATAGATATTAGGTCTGTAACAGTTTGGGTCTAAGTGTTTCCCCCTTTAAAGAGGGGGATGACTGCGGCATATTTCCAATCTTTGGGGATTTCAGACGATACAAAGGAGAGGTTGAACAGGCTAGTAATAGGGGTTGCATCAATTGCGGCGATTCATTTTAGAAAGAGAGGGTCCAGATTGTCTAGCCCGGCTGATTTGTAGGGGTCCAGATTTTGCAGCTCTTTCAGAACATCAGCTATCTGGATTTGGGTGAAGAAGAAATGGGGAGGCTTGGGCAATTTGCTGTGGGGGGTGCAGGACTGTTGACCGGGGTAGGGGTAGCCAGGTGGGAAGCATGGCCAGCCGTAGAAAAATGCTTATTGAAATTCTCAATTCTGGTGGATTTATCGGTGGTGACAGTGTTTCCTAGCCTCAGTGCAGTGAGCAGCTTGGAGGAGGTGCTCTTATTCTCCATGGACTTTAGTGTCCCAGAACTTTTTGGAATTTGTGCTACAGAATGCAAATTTCTGTTTGAAAAAGCTAGTCTGCCTGTGTATATTGGTTCCTAATTTCCCTGAAAAGTTGCATATCGCGGGGGCTATTTGATGCTATTGCAGTACGCCACAGAATGTTTTTGTACTAGTCAAGGGTAGTCAGGTCTGGAGTGAACCAAGGGCTAGATCTGTTCCTGGTTCTACATTTTTTGAATGGGGCATATTTATTAAAGATGGTGAGGAAAGCACTTTCATAGAATAACCAGGCATCCTCTACTGACGGGATGAGGTCAATATCCTTTCAGGATACCCGGGCCAGGTCGATTAGAAAGGTCTGCTCGCTGAAGTGTTTTAGGGAGCGTTTGACAGTGATGAGGGGTGGTCGTTTGACCGCAGACCCATTACGGACGCAGGCAAAGAATGGAGGTGATCGCTGAGATCCTGGTTGAAGACAGCAGAGGTGTGTTTGGAGGGCAGGTTGGTTAGGATAATATCTATGAGGGTGCCCGTGTTTACAGATTTGGGTTTCTAACTGGTAGGTTCATTGAGAATTTGTGTGAGATTGAGGGCATCTATCTTAGATTGTAGGACGGCCGGTGTTTTAAGCATGTCCCAGTTTTGGTCACCTAACAGCACGAGCTCTGAAGATAGATGGGTGGCAATCAATTCACATATGGGCACAACTGGGCACAGGGCACAACTGTGGTCTATAGTAAGTGGCAACAGAGTGAGACTTGTTTCTGGAAAGGTGTATTTTTAAAAGTAGAAGCTCAAATTGTTTGGGCACAGACCTGGATAGTACGACAGTAGATTGCAACTCCGCCCCCTTTGGCAGTTCTATCTTGTCTGAAAATGTTGTAGGTATGGATGAAAATTTCAGGGTTTTTGGTGACCTTCCTAAGCCAGGATTCAGACATGGCTAGGACATCTGGGTTGGCAGAGTGTGCTAAAGCAGTGAATGAAACAAACTTAGGGAGGAGGCTTCTAATGTTAACATGCATGAAACCAAGGCTTTTACGGTTACAGAAGTCAACAAATGAGAGCGCCTGGGGAGTGGGAGTGGAGCTAGGCTCTGCAGGTTCTGGATTAATCTCTACATCACCAGAGGAACAGAGGAGGAGTAGGATAAGGGTACAGCTAAAGGCTATAAGAACTGATTGTCTAGTGCATTCAGAACAGAGTAAAAGGAGCAGGTTTCTGGGCACGGAAGAATAGATTCAAGGCATAATGTACAGACAAGGTTATGGTAGATTGTGAATACAGTGAAAGTAAACCTAGGCATTGAGTGACGATGAGAGAGGTATTGTCTCTAGAGACACCATTTAAACCAGGTGAGGTCACTGCATGTGTGGGAAGTGGAACAAAGGGGTTTTCTAAGGCATATTGAGCAAGGCTGGAGGCTCTACAGTGAAATAAGACAATAGTCACTAACCAAAACATCAATGGACAAGGCATATTGACATTAGGGAGAGGCAGGCGTAGCCGAGTGATCATGGAGCTAGGCGGGTTGGAGACACGGCGATTCAGACAGCTAGCCGGGGCTAGCAGAAGTGCCTTAGGGGTACGTCGGGACGGAAGAGTCAGTTGTAGCCCCCTCGGGCGGTTACGTCGGCAGACCAGTCGTGATAGATCGTCAGGGCTCCGTGTAGTAAAAGGGTTCAGGCCAATTGGCAAAATAGGTATTGTAGCCCAAGAAAATTGGCTGATGGACCTCTTCAACTAACAGTCCGATATGCTCTAGACGGCTAGCAGACGGGCATTCAGGGGAAGTCGCGACCGAGATTGTTGAAAACCCCCTCGGGCAGATTACGTCGGTAGACCAGTTGTGAAGGATCGGCGGGGCTCCGTATCGGCAGTAAAAGGGGTCTAGACCAATTGGCAAAAAAGGTATTGTAGCCCAAGGAATGGCGGATGGATCTCTTCAGCTACTATGAAGGACACAAAACTCAGGAACCACACCTGTGTGGAAGCACCTGCTTTCAAAATACTTTGTATTCCTCATTTACTCAAGTGTTTCCATTATTTTGGCAGTTACCTATACGTGGTGGTAGTAGTACATTCACTCTTAGAAAAAAGGGTTCCAAAAGGGTTCTTTGGCTGTATCCATAGCAGAACCCTTTTTGGTTCCAGTGGAAAGGGCTCTACATGTGGAAAGGGCACGACATGGAACCCTCTGAGGAAATGGTTCTACCTGAAACCAAAAAGGGTTCTTCAAAGGGTTCTCCTATTGAGACAGCCAAAGAACCCTTTTAGATAACACTTTTTTCTAAGAGTGTACCATGTATATGTACTAACAGAAATGCAATTGCACACTTCCTAACAAACTGCTGCATTATTGAAATAACCACATTTAAGCTATAAACACTACAGTACCATATACTACATGCCTTTTTGTTTTTCATCCAAAACATTTTTTAGCTCTTGTTTTATGAGGTTTGGGGCTTACAAATTATAATCCAATCATAATATTTTGTACCCTTAGCCTACAATGTAATTTGTTGACTCGGGGCAACATTGCAGTATTAAAGGGTAGGAAAATACGAAGTTTTGCTATTTATTTGTAATATTTGTTCAAAGCAAGTATTAACTTAACTTCAGATTGGCCTACACACAACATTCCATAATGTAAAAGCTGAATTATGTTTTTCAATTATTATTATTTTACAAACGAAAGGCTGACGTGTCTTGAGTCATTAAGTATTCAACCCCTGTGTTATAGCAAGCCTAAATAAATTCAGGAATAAAAATGTGCTCAACCAGTCACATAATAAGCATGGACTCACTCTGTGTGCAATACTAGTGTTTAACATGATTTTAGAATGACTACCTCATCTCTGAACCCCACACATATAATTATCTTTCTAGCAGTGAATTTCAAACACAGATTCAACCACATCACGCGATGACATCTCCTAACCTTAACAGGATAATGGCGGACGGAAGACAGGGTGGTGCGGCAGGTGCCGCTTCTCATACGAATGCTGTTATTTTATCCAAAACATCAGGTGTACGCCGACCCCAGCTAAGTAACTCAAGCAAAGACTTAAAGCGCAATTATGTGTTTTATCTCCAGTACTTTGCCATGATTGTCAGTTATGTAGCTGCTCTACTGATAATTGTAATATTTGTGTTGTGGAGAAATGACCAGGCAGGAGACAGGAGTACAGTTAGTTTTCGTTTAGTCAAAAACCCCTCGAGCTCTACAGTTCCCGGCATTCCTGTGCGCATGTGCATTTCCTATTAGGTGTAGTAACGTAACACTGCCGTAATGCATTACTGCTTAGTAACAGCACAGTAACTAATATAAACAGATGTAGATCCCAGATACTACACTCCTCCCCCATAGTGTTTAACTCCCAGAGAACAAGGTAAATATGTTAGGTAACTACTAATGCAATATCTGAACAATGCATTCTTAAACATTTTTCAACTACTGGGTTGAAGCAGACTTTTCAGAGCCCAGCACAAATCCAGGGGATTATTCTTCCCCGAAGATGGAGTTTGTGTCCTAATAACTAACCCAGGTAATGTCCTTTTTCTTTCCTTTTATCTAGGACATATTAAAGTGATTTGCTGTCCGTTACCTCCTTAACCAGCTCAACTCACAGGTCAAGCTTTTGAGGTGCCCTTCGCTGTCGAATAGGATATCTCCGCTCCTCCTGGGCTTCCTGTGGTGGGCCAGGTTCGGGTGGAAGGTCAGGCGCTGTCTCTCCCGTACGTCCACAGTCAGGAGAATAGTCCTGGGGGTCGTTATTGTTCTTGTTCTCTCGGCATGTCTCTGCTGGGGCGTTGGACCGTAGCAAATGATCCACATGAACGTTGACCTGGCGATGACCAATTTGGACTTGGTAAGTCAAAGGTCCTCTGCGTTGCAAGATCACACCTGAGTTCCACAGGCGCTTGG
Source organism: Oncorhynchus masou masou (assembly GCF_036934945.1). NCBI lineage: Eukaryota > Metazoa > Chordata > Actinopteri > Salmoniformes > Salmonidae > Oncorhynchus > Oncorhynchus masou. Next base: position 6,577 of record NW_027011949.1, on the reverse strand, counting down.
GGTGTCTGAAATCACGTACCATCACCCTCTCTTCCTCTTTGAATTCTCTGACAGTCTTTGAGTGTCTGTCATGAGCTTTCTTCTGCTGTAGCTGGTGCTTTGCCACAGTGCTTGACAAGTCTGGTTTCAACAATGTCAGGCGGGTACGTGGTTGGGGTTTCAGAAACATTTCAGCTGGTGTACATTCCGTTACTGTGTGTGGGGTGTTACGGTAAGTAAACAGGAACCGGGGAAGCATTTGGTGGATGGGCACAGACTGAACCTCGAGTCTAGTCCAGGCCTTCTTAAAGGTTTGCACGGCTCTCTCCGCTGCTCCGTTTGATGCCGGATGGTAAGGTGGTGACAGGATGTGCCTTACTCCGTTGTTCTTGAGAAACATTTCAAAATCATTTGAGGTGAACGGGGGGGCATTGTCCGATACGAGCTCCTTGACTAGTCCAAAGGATGCAAACAGGTGTCTGAGAAGATTGATGGTCTTCTCAGCTGTGGTCAGTTGAGTAGGGAACACTTCCATCCACTTGGAATGGACATCGACGACAACAAGGAAATGTTGCTTGTCAATTTCGGCGTAATCCACATGGATGCGTTCCCAAGGTGTAGCAGCCCAGGACCATGGATGAAGAGGTGCAGCAGCAGGCTTGTTGCGAACAGCTTCACAAGGTGAACAGTGGTCTACATGCTGTTGAATGTCCTGATCCAGTCCAGGCCACCACAGATAACTGCGAGCGAGTGCTTTCATTCGAGTGATCCCTGGATGTCCCTTATGCAGGTCAGATAGCAGTCTCTTCTGGAATTTGTGAGGTACCACCACCCGTGATCCCCACAGAACACACCCTTGATCAGTGGAAAACTGGTCTTTCTTGTCGATGAATGGACGAAGGTTATCGTCATTTACGAAGGTTGGCCAACCGCCTAATGTTAAGTCCAAGACTTTGGAAAGCACTGGGTCTTTCCTTGTTTCCTCTGCTATGTCAGAAGCAGATATGGGCAGTTCATCAATGAAAGAGATCTGGAAGACTGCTCTATCATCTTCACTGTCGGAGTCACTATTGCATGGTAGTCTTGATAGTGCATCGGCATTTGCGTGATCACTGGACCGTCTGTACTCAATCTCGTAGTCGTAGGCTAACAATATCAGAGCCCAACGTTGCATTCGAAGTGCAGCAAGGGTTGGTATAGCTGATTTTGGTCCAAGGATGGCCAACAGAGGCTTGTGATCTGTCAGCAGTTGGAACTTCCTTCCGTAGAGGTATTTGTGAAACTTCTTCACTCCGAATATTATGCTCCTTCTCAATTTGAGCATAATTTCTCTCACTTGGTGACAGAGTCCGTGATGAAAATGCAATAGGGTGTTCTTCACCTGACGGTAGAACATGTGAGATGACGGCTCCTACTCCGTATGGAGATGCATCACACGCGAGTCTCAGCTTCATCTCTGTGTTATAGTGGGCAAGCCACTTGCTCTTTAGCAGACACTGTTTGCAAGTCTTGAATGCTTCTTCGCATTGTGGGGACAAATTCTACTTTGTATCGGTCTGCAGCAGTTGGTGAAGCGGATGCAACAATGTGGACAAGTTTGCCACAAACTTTCCGTAATAGTTCAGGAGCCCCAAAAATGACCTCAGCTCTGAGATATTTGTGGGTGCTGGAGCGTTTACGATTGCTTCCACCTTGCTGTTGGTTGGGTGCAGGCCTTGTGCATCAATCTTGTATCCGAGATACTCCACTGAGTCCTGGAGGAACTCACACTTGCTGCGTTTCATTCTCACTCCGTATTTCTCCAGTCTTGACATCACTTTGTCCAGCACTACAAGTTGCTCTCCTGATGCTGACACGAGGATGATCAAATCAAATCAAATTTATTTATATAGCCCTTCGTACATCAGCTGACACGAGATTATAACAGAACATGGCCAAGATGTTCATGTGGTCGTCCAGTTGAAACTGCACACAACATTGTCTATGGTCCTACTCAGGTCAGTTGAAACTGGAAGATCTGATCCATTGTGTCCTGTTGGAATATCACACAGCTGGAGCTGATCAAACTGACCCCAGCCCCCCGATTCAGCATAAATACTGGCCAGGAGGGGTCAGACTGAATCTGAATAGCCCCACCAACTTGTGTGTATTGATGGTCAGATACTGTTCTGACTCCAGGATCCAGCTGACTCAGCCCCTTGCTGAAAGAGGGGAACCGGCCAGGCAGACATTGTCTATACCGTCCAAGATCTGATCCATTGTGTGTTGGAATATCCTGGAGCTGTCGACTGAAAATCCTTCCCTGACCAACTTCAGTTGCTGAGAGCCAGGTCCAGCTTACTGAAAACAACCACAGATCTTCAGCATTTGGTAGTGGATATTCCTCTGGTAGTATGCAGCGATGTACTGTGACCTTGTAGTCACCGCACATTCTGACGGTCTTGTCCTTCTTTGGGACTACAACAATCGGAGCGGCCCAGTCGCTCCTCGCTACTTTCGTGATTATGTTCTTCTTCTGTAGGCGGTCCAGTTCCTTCTCTACTGCTTCCTTGAGAGCATAGGGAACTGGACGTGGTTTGTGAAAGATAGGCTTGGTTCCTTCTTGCACTCTGACTTTTGCTGTGAAGTCTTGTATTTCACCGTAGCCATCTTTGAAAAGTTCTTTGTGCTTCTCCAGCATGTTAGTGAGTGACTCACTGGTTTGTCATTTCTCAGACTGAAGATTTCTCCCCAGTTCAACTTGATCTTTTGTAGCCAGTTTCTGCCTAGCAAGGCTGCTTTTTCTCCTTTAACAATGACAAGCGGTAGCGGCCACTCCTTCCCCTCATACCGGACTGGTACCTGGATCTGCCCTAACACCGGAATAGTGTCACCAGAGTATGAAGAAAGGCGGATGGACGCGGGCAGAAGAGGGCACTCTTTCAGTTTTTCTTTGTAGAGTCTCTCTGGAACCAGGGATACAGCTCTACTGATAATCTCAGTGCCTCCTTGCTGGGATGACACAATAAATCTACTGCAGGAGAATATCAACACCAAACACATTGGTTCACCGTTCCACGGGAGTGGACAGTACACAGCATACCATAATGTTCTGAATAATGGAGTGGAAAGCAGTGGATGGCCTCGTCCACTGATCGTCACCGCTGTGGAAGTGGTTGAGTGCTATGGTCCCATGGTTTCTCTCGACTCACCAGGATCCAGGATAGATTTTGACTCTTCAAACATACCCAAGTCTTTATTTGCGATCCCTGACTCCGTTTCTGGTACACAAGCTGTTTAATTGGTTCCCCGCACCCAGAGCAGACGGGAGGGATTGTTAATTGCGCTACCGAACCGAACTGCCCCTAATCAAAATGACCTAAACCCAGCCTTCAGAAAACACAGAAAATGTAACTTTTTTCAATGTGTCAATCCCTCTCGCGTCATCTGGGACCCACGAGCTAAACCCAGGGGACTACTACTTTGGGGCGGCAGGGTAGCCTAGTGGTTAGAGTGTTGGACTAGTAACCGAAAGGTTGCAAGTTCAAATCCCCGAGCTGACAAGGTACAAATCTGTCGTTCTGCCCCTGAACAGGTAGTTAACCCACTGTTCCTAGAAAATAAGAATTTGTTCTTAACTGACTTGCCTAGTAAAATAAAGGTAAAATTAAATAAAAAACTAGGGGGGCACATGAACATTTGTAGTGTCATTCCAAAAAGTGATAAAATTCAACATCTACTCGGACTCCAACCTTGACTTCCTCTGCCTTTCAGAGACATGGATCCATAAAAACTCTCCATCTGCTGCTTTGATTGTGCCTGGCTACAATGTTCTCAGGAAAGACAGGATTGAAGGAAGAGGAGGGGGTGTGATGATTTACATTAAAGAACATATCCGATGTAAACAAATTGAGTGGGCATGTGATAATGAACTAGAATTTATTGGCCTAACGTTACACTGTCTCCCCAAATGTCTTTTACCCTTATTGGAATGTATAGGTCACCTTCCACCAAAAGTGTGTTTTTTGATCAGTTTAATAACATGCTTAGGGAATTTGATTTTGGGAAAGAGGTCATCTTAATGGGAGATTTTAACATTAATTATAAAGACAAGTCTGTAGGAAAACTCTCAAACGGATCACTAATACCTTTGACCTTACACAGCTAGTTAAAAAGGGCCAACCAGGGTGACTTGTTGCTCTAAAACACAGATTGATTTGGTGTTGAGTAATAAACCAGAGAGTGACTAAATCATTCAATATGGTTACTGGGCTATCTGATTATAATCTGACACTTATAGCCAGAAAGCTGTCTAAGAGCAGGTTTGCCCTCTCAACTGTTAGAAAGCCAGATCAACTAAGAATACCTAAGAGTGAATAAAACTATTTTGAAAATAGTTGTTTGCAATTGTTTCCGGTTCCGGGTTGGAGCGAGCGGTCGCATCTACACTTCGGTCCGCAGGTAGTATAACTTTTCATTACATTTCATTATAGTACAACGGTTTGATTTGTCTAATCTTAGCAATTTCTTCTTAGCTAGCTACATAGCCGTCTTTGTATCTAAGATAATTGCGTAATTATCGTATTTCGTCGTCCTAACGTAGTCTACACTGCTTTCTGCCCAGCAGCTAGCTAACGTCCACTAGCACAGCAGCTAGCTAACGTCCACTAGCACTGTAGAAACTATTACACTCAACGACTCGATTAGTGTAGTGTTAGCTAGCTACATAGTTGTCTTTGCTGTCTTCGTATCCAAGGTAATTGTGTAGTTTAGAGTGTGTAGACTTAGAGTGATTATCTTAATTTACCGAGGTTAGCTAGCCAGCTATTTGTCGTCCTTAACGTAGGAGTCACTGCTAGCTAGCTAGCCAACAGCTAGCCAACGTCTTCCGAATTGAACTTCAACAACCCGGTCAACATTCCGCCTCGCTCCACAGGTAGTATCACATTTTCATTTCACTTCATTATAGTACAACGGTTTGATTTGTTTGATCGTAGCTAGCTAGCTACATAGCCGTCTTTGTATCTAAGACAATTGTGTAGTCTGGAGCGTTTTTCTAGGTTAGCTAGCCAGCTATTGTCTTTCTTTTAACGTAACGTTACGTAATCAACACTGCTAGCTAGCCAGCTAGCCCCGAATAGCAGCACTGTAGAAACTATTACACTCGACGGAACGACTTGATTAGTGTAGTGTCAACAACGTAGCCACTGCCAGCTAGCCTACTCCAGCAGTACTGTATCATTTCAATCATTTTAGTCAATAAGATTCTTGCTACGTAAGTTTAACGTTCTGAACATTCGATAAGTGTAGTCCACTTGTCATTCCAATCTCCTTTGCATTAGCGTAGCCTCTTCTGTAGCCTGTCAACTATGTGTCTATCTATCCCTGTTCTCTCCTCTCTGCACAGACCATACAAACGCTCCACACCGCGTGGCGCGGCCACCTAATCTGGTGGTCCCAGCGCGCACGACCCACGTGGAGTTCCAGGTCTCCGGTAGCCTCTGGAACTGCCGATCTGCGGCCAACAAGGCAGAGTTCATCTCAGCCTATGCCTCCCTCCAGTCCCTCGACTTCTTGGCACTGACAGAAACATGGATCACCACAGACAACACTGCTACTCCTACTGCTCTCTCTTCGTCCGCCCACGTGTTCTCGCACACCCCGAGAGCTTCTGGTCAGCGGGGTGGTGGCACCGGGATCCTCATCTCTCCCAAGTGGTCATTCTCTCTTTCTCCCCTTACCCATCTGTCTATCGCCTCCTTTGAATTCCATGCTGTCACAGTTACCAGCCCTTTCAAGCTTAACATCCTTATCATTTATCGCCCTCCAGGTTCCCTCGGAGAGTTCATCAATGAGCTTGATGCCTTGATAAGCTCCTTTCCTGAGGACGGCTCACCTCTCACAGTCCTGGGCGACTTTAACCTCCCCACGTCTACCTTTGACTCATTCCTCTCTGCCTCCTTCTTTCCACTCCTCTCCTCTTTTGACCTCACCCTCTCACCTTCCCCCCTACTCACAAGGCAGGCAATACGCTCGACCTCATCTTTACTAGATGCTGTTCTTCCACTAACCTCATTGCAACTCCCCTCCAAGTCTCCGACCACTACCTTGTATCCTTTTCCCTCTCCTCTCATCCAACACTTCCCACACTGCCCCTACTCGGATGGTATCGCGCCGTCCCAACCTTCGCTCTCTCTCCCCCGCTACTCTCTCCTCTTCCATCCTATCATCTCTTCCCTCTGCTCATACCTTCTCCAACCTATCTCCTGATTCTGCCTCCTCAACCCTCCTCTCTTCCCTTTCTGCATCCTTTGACTCTCTATGTCCCCTATCCTCCAGGCCGGTTCGGTCCTCCCCTCCCGCTCCGTGGCTCGACGACTCATTGCGAGCTCACAGAACAGTGCTCCGGGCAGCCGAGCGGAAATGGAGGAAAACTCGCCTCCCTGCGGACCTGGCATCCTTTCACTCCCTCCTCTCTACATTTTCCTCCTGTCTCTGCTGCTAAAGCCACTTTCTTCCACTCTAAATTCCAAGCATCTGCCTCTAACCCTAGGAAGCTCTTTGCCACCTTCTCCTCCCTCCTGAATCCTCCCCCCCCCCCCCTCCCACTCTGCAGATG
>NW_027011948.1:0-21504 GCF_036934945.1 Oncorhynchus masou masou | reverse complement strand
AACACAGGAGTACCAGATACAATATGAACCAATCAGGGCTATTCCCTCAACACAGGAATACCAGATACAATATGAACCAATCAGGGCTATTCCCTCAACACAGGAGTACCAGATACAATATGAACCAATCAGGGCTATTCCCTCAACACAGGAGTACCAGATACAATATGAACCAATCAGGGCTATTCCCTCAACACAGGAGTACCAGATACAATATGAACCAATCAGGGCTATTCCCTCAACACAGGAGTACCAGATACAATATGAACCAATCAGGGCTATTTCCTCAACACAGGAGTACCAGATACAATATGAACCAATCAGGGCTATTCCCTCAACACAGGAGTACCAGATACAATATGAACCAATCAGGGCTATTCCCTCAACACAGGAATACCAGATACAATATGAACCAATCAGGGCTATTCCCTCAACACAGGAGTACCAGATACAATATGAACCAATCAGGGCTATTCCCTCAACACAGGAGTACCAGATACAATATGAACCAATCAGGGCTATTCCCTCAACACAGGAGTACCAGATACAATATGAAATCAGTCAACCTACCTGGAAAGTCTGGGCCTTTTTCTCACTGTCCAGAATCTTTGGTCTTAGTTTAGACCTGTGTGGAGTTATTAACTTGACATTATTACCATGAGTTATACAGTATGAGTTATATGAGGCCTGGCACCACAGGCAAACATTTTGATCAGTCAATTTTCAGATTTTGGGATATTTTGCAAATATATCTTCGATACTTTCACAACATGTACACATGCATCAGAAATAAATAAAAATAAATAATAAATAAATCGGCAATACTGTATACAAATGATTGATTTGTATCATTTTACCAAACTCCGTCAACTACAAAACTCTCCATGTTGAATCAATTAGCCTTCAGAAGCGTGTTTTCCTGGGGCATATCGGTAGCTCGTCCAGACATCGCGATATCCTCTGTAGAGGTCAGTACTTCGCGCTGAAAGATTAGTCATTTCCGTTAACCTGATTGGTTAAAAGGCTTCACAAAATGTTTGAAAATATCTCCCGCGAAGAATCAACGTAAAGAGAGACAAAAATTAGAAGGGTAACATGTTGATATTTTAGTCCTGCAGTTATGTCAATAGACATGTATTCCCCCCCCACCACACGAGTTCAAACAGGTGCAGTTAATACAGGTAATGAGTGGAGAACAGGAGGGCTTTAAAGAAAAAACTAACAGGTCTGTGAGAATGGAAGTTCTTACTGGTTGGTAGGTGATCAAACATTTATGTCATGCAATAAAATGCAAATTATTTACTTAAAAATCATACAATGTGATTTTATGCATTTTTGTTTTAGATTCCGTCTCTCACAGTTGAAGTGTACCTATGATAAAAATGACAGACCTCTACATGCTTTGTAAGTAGGAAAACCTGCTAAATCGGCAGTGTATCAAATACTTGTTCTCCCCACTGTATATTATTATGATTTTTTTTTACATAAAAGACTGTAAAAGCACCAGCAAATCCAAGTTATTTTAATTTAGCAAATCTGTCCCAAACTGTTCCACTGGATGTCAGAAGGTGGATTCACCAATTTGTAAGTCGCTCTGGATAAGAGCGTCTGCTAAATGACTTAAATGTAAATGTAAAACTATTCCCACGTATAATAGAGCTGTATGTGATGAACACAAACGTAAGCCAGGTATGAAATGATTACGTCAAATCGGTTTGGGCTTTTTGCGGCCAATTTGTAATTATGTTCCGGTCCCCTGACCATCCGCTCGAGAAACAATTGTCTGAATGTAGATGATGATCCCTGCTATGGTCATTGCATTCACATTTCGAGAACCATCGCTGTTAATATGGCCAGTAGTGACTTTGCCAGGTGGAAGGTAAACAAGCACACCGGCTAATAGCCGTTAAACGGATTCAGAAACACGGACAGTGTCAGGAATTGCCGCGATTTGACGGGTATGACAGAGGAAAGTGTAGGAAGCATTTTTTTTTTTTTTTACAACTAAAAACAATAAGCTGTCATTTTTAAATAACTTGATTTTCCTAAACAGGTTTCCTACCATCACTGACACCTTTCATGCAAAATGGGCATCGACCATAATGAGTCCGAAACGTTTCACAGAATCTGGACAAAAATAATGTCCAATATGAATAAAAAGGGTAAAGTCTGTTGACTGTTTGTGTCTGCTCGTGATATTAAATAAAACATTGTAATGTACCCGATAAGGCACCTGCTTCCGCTAGTAAAAAGCAATGCCATAACCAACTGCGTTACCGCTAAGAGCAGCTTTTGGTCCGTTTTGGCGTATATTTTTAAGGACACAACTTAAATATTTCTCGCCTCAGTGCAAGTGAGCTGGACAGGCAAATAACCAACTCTGGCGTAAGGGCTGGAAAATGACAGTGCGCCAGTTTTTTCTAAAATGTTTATGTTTTTTAAAAGTATGTATTTAACATTTATTTAACCAGTAATAGACTCAAGGGGGACCTCGCAAGAGGTCAGCAGGAAGTAGTCACTGTGTAAACACAATACAACACAACACAATACAATATAACACAACAACACAATACAACACAACACAATACAATATAACACAACAACACAACACAATATAACACAACACAATATAACACAACACAATACAACACAACACAATACAATACAATATAACACAACAACACAACACAACATAATATAACACAATACAATACAATATACCACAGCACAATATAAAACAACACAATATAACACAACACAATACAACACAATACAACACACAATACAATATAACTCAACACAATACAACACACAATACAATATAACTCAACACAATACAACACAACACAATATAGCACAACACAATATAACACAACACAATACAACACAATACAACACACAATACAATACAACACAGCACAATATAACACAACACAATATAACTCAACACAATACAACACACAATACAATATAACTCAACACAATACAACACAATATAGCACAACACAATATAACACACAATACAATACAATAGAACACAATACAACACAACACACAATACAACACAATACAACACAACACAATAGAACATAAAACAACACACAATACAATACAATAGAACACAATACAACACAATACAACACAACACAATACAGCATAATACAATACATTAAAAACATCTGTTGTGATGTACCTCTTGGTCTGGGGTAGCTGTCTGACAGGTAGGGTTCCCGAAGGGCCAGGCTGACCATCGTCGGGGTACTGTCCTTCTAACAGACCAGTGACCTCAGCATTACCCTCTGGCTCTGTACCATCTGTCAGGGCACGACACAAATCAATCAATCATTTTTTGATCAAGACTAAAGGACGTTGGCAAGGAAACATTCCTAGTAGGATGAAACATAGAGAGGAAGCAGAATTAGGGGAGGTCCATCATCCTCTGGCCATACCAGCTAGAAGTTCAGCTACGGAAGTCAACACGTCGTGACGTATTCAGTCTAAAATAACTAGACTGAGCTCGATCTGTATCTGGTAAACTAGCACTGCATGTTTAAAAGTAAGTGAGCCATGATGTTTTAAATATCAGGAGGGTACATGATCACATGTGTATCCTTAATCCTACAGGACATACAGTAAATCCTACAGCAAATACTCCATGAAGACAGAAGCACACGACTGTTTGTTCAGCTGGAGCTGACTGTGTGGTCGAAACTAGTGCACTACATAGGGAATAGTGAGCCATTTGGTACGCAGAGATGACTGTCTGATCAGCTGGAGCTGACTGTGTGGATATGACTTAGGAGTGCATCCCAAACGGAGCCCTATTCCCTATGGGCCCCGGACGAAACTAGTACACTACCCCAATGGGCCCCGGGCCGAAACTAGTACACTACCCCAATGGGCCCCGGTCGAAACTAGTGCACTACCCCAATGGGCCCCGGACGAAACTAGTGCACTACCCCAATGGGCCCCGGTCGAAACTAGTGCACTACCCCAATGGGCCCCGGTCGAAACTAGTGCACTACCCCAATGGGCCCCGGTCGAAACTAGTGCACTACCCCAATGGGCCCCGGTCGAAACTGGGGCACTACCCCTATGGGCCCCGGTCAAAACTAGTGCACTACCCCAATGGGCCCCGGTCGAAACTAGTGCACTTCCCTAAGGGCCCTGGTCGAAACTAGTGCACTTCCTATGGGCCCCGGTCGAAACTAGTGCACTACCCCAATGGGCCCACGGTCGAAACTAGTGCACTACCAATGGGCCCCGGTCGAAACTAGTGCACACCCCAATGGGCCCCGGTCAAAACTAGTGCACTACCCCAATGGGCCCCGGTCGAAACTAGGGCACTACCCCTATGGGCCCCAGTCGAAACTAGTGCACTACCCCAATGGGCCCCGGTCAAAACTAGGGCACTACCCCTATGGGCCCCAGTCGAAACTAGTGCACTACCCCAATGGGCCCCGGTCAAAACTAGTGCACTACCCTAATGGGCCCTGGTCGAAACTAGTGCACTATCTGCGGGCCCCTGGTCGAAACTAGTGCACTACCCTATGGGCCCTGGTGTCGAATTAGTGCACTACCCCTATGGGCCCTGGTCGAAACTAGTGCACTACCCAATGGGCCCTGGTCGAAACTAGTGCACTACCCCAATGGGCCCCGGTCAAAACTAGTGCACTATCCTATGGGCCCCGGTCGAAACTAGTGTACATCCCCAATGGGCCCTGGTCGAAACTAGTGCACTACCTATGGGCCCTGAAAGTCAAACTAGTGCACTACCCCAATGGGCCCCAGTCAGAAACTAGTGCACTACCCTATCCGGTCAAACTAGTGCACTACCCCAATGGGCCCCGGTCTAAAATCCAGTGCACTACCCTATGGGCCCTGGTGTCGAAACTAGTGCACTACCACTATGGGCCCTGGTCGAAACTAGTGCACTACACCAATGGGCCCTGGTGAAACTAGTGCACTACCCTATGGGCACTGGTCATAGCTAGTGCACTACCCTATGGGCACTGGTCAAAACTAGTGCACTACCCCAATGGGCCCTGGTTAAAACTTGTGCACTACCCTATGGGCCCTGGTCGACACTAGTCACCTACCCTATGGGCCCTGGTCAAACTCGTGCACTACATAGGGAATAGTGAGCCATTTTGAGCCGCAGACATCTCCAATCACAATCTGCTCTTACTGTTTACAACCGAGTGTTTGTTTTCAGGCCGTACCTAGAGCTGCTTTATTGGCCAAGACGAGATCAGACGTGGTGACTGTCTTCTTCCTCTTCTTCACTTTCAGCCCGAACATCCCCTTCCCCCTTCCTGTAGACAACATTAGACATGAGACCCCTTCCACTTCCTCAGACCACATTAGACATGAGACCCTTCCACTTCCTGTAGACAACATTAGACATGAGACCCCTTCCACTTCCTGTAGACATTAGACATGAGACCCCCTTCCACTTCCTGTAGACAACATTAGACATGAGACCCCTTCCACTTCCTGTAGACAACATTAGACATGAGACCCCTTCCCCTTCCTGTAGACAACATTAGACATGAGAACCCTTCCCCTTCCTGCCAGACAACATTAGACATGAGAACCTTCCCCTTCCTGTAGACCACATTAGACCTGAGAACCCTTCCTGTAGACCACATTAGACATTAGAACCCTTCCCCTTCCTGTAGACCACATTACACATTAGAACCCTTCCCCTTCCTGTAGACCACATTAGACCTGAGAACCCTTCCCCTTCCTGTAGACCACATTAGACCTGAGAACCCTTCCCCTTCCTGTAGACCACATTAGACCTGAGAACCCTTCCCCTTCCTGTAGACCACATTAGACCTGAGAACCCTTCCCCTTCCTGTAGACAACATTAGACATGAGAACCCTTCCCCTTCCTGTAGACAACATTAGACATGAGAACCCTTCCCCTTCCTGTAGACAACATTAGACATGAGAACCCTTCCCCTTCCTGTAGACCACATTAGACCTGAGAACCCTTCCCCTTCCTGTAGACCACATTAGACATTAGAACCCTTCCCCTTCCTGTAGACCACATTACACATTAGAACCCTTCCCCTTCCTGTAGACCACATTAGACCTGAGAACCCTTCCACTTCCTGTAGACAACATTAGACATGAGACCCCTTCCCCTTCCTGTAGACAACATTAGACATGAGAACCCTTCCCTTCCTGTAGACAACATTAGACATGAGAACCTTCCCTTCCTGTAGACCACATTAGACCTGAGAACCCTTCCCTTCCTGTAGACCACATTAGACATTAGAACCCTTCCCCTTCCTGTAGACCACATTACACATTAGAACCCTTCCCCTTCCTGTAGACCACATTAGACCTGAGAACCCTTCCCCTTCCTGTAGACCACATTAGACCTGAGAACCCTTCCCCTTCCTGTAGACCACATTAGACCTGAGAACCCTTCCTTCCTGTAGACCACATTAGACCTGAGAACCCTTCCCCTTCCTGTAGACAACATTAGACATGAGAACCCTTCCCCTTCCTGTAGACAACATTAGACATGAGAACCCTTCCCTTCCTGTAGACAACATTAGACATGAGAACCCTTCCTTCCTGTAGACCCACATTAGACCTGAGAACCCTTCCCTTCCTGTAGACCACATTAGACATTAGAACCCTTCCCTTCCTGTAGACCACATTACACATTAGAACCCTTCCCCCTTCCTGTAGACACATTAGACCTGAGAACCCTTCCCCTTCCTGTAGACAACATTAGACCTGAGAACCCTTCCCACTCTCACTCATGAACAGCAGTACACCTTAATCACACATAATACATACTAACACATACACAGAGGATATTACCTGAATACATGAAGACAAGGCTAATTCACAGGATGGAAGGCAGCAGGAAGACCTGATATGTTTGCAAATCCTGTGATTCTGAACTTTTTTACTCAGCTAAATTTGATTAATATAATTTATTTAACCTTTATTTTAACCAAGAAGGGCTCATTGAGATTAAAATGTCTTTTTCAAGAGCGCCCTGGCCAAGATAGGCAGCACCAAGTCATTACAAAAAGATTACAGACAGACAAACATGAAAAATTACAAGTAATCTAGTAAAAACCATTGAATTCACAAGAGTATAAAACAGCAAATTAAAAACATTGACAGGTCAGGGAATCAGCCTCAAGATCATTCATCAGTGATTTAAAAACACCAATCAGACAAGTTCTTCCAGTTTAAAAGTATTTTATAAGGTGTTCCAAGACGATGGCGCAGAGTACATAAAAGCCCTTTTACCAAATTCAGTTTGGACATTTGGAACAGTTAGCAGGATAAAGTCCAGCGAACGAAGAGAGTACCCACCACATTTCTGAACAATAAAAATGCACAAATAAAAAGGTAGTAAACCCAAATGGCTTGTAAATAAAAGCATACCAGTGACTGAGCCTAGGAGTGACTAGAGAAGGACAGCCAACCCTGGTATACAAAGTGCAGTGGTGCGTAAGGGTTTTGCAGGTTCAAATAAATCTCAAAGTGCCTTGGTAAAGGATGTCAATTGATCTCAAACACTGAGCGGTAGCATTCATATATAAAATATCCCCATAGTCTAATAAAGGCATAAATGTAGCTGATACGAGCCTCCTTCTGGTTTCAAAAGAAAAACAGGCCTTATTCCTAAAATAAAATCCCAATTTCAGCTTAAATTATTTTGTAAGTTGTTGAATATGCAATTTAAAAGATAGGCTGTTATCAATTAAAATTCCAAGATATTTATATGAGGTTACAACCTCAATCTCCTTGCCCTGACAGGTAGTAATAGTCGAAAGGTTCAGAGGTCTATTTCTTGCATTAGAAACACCATTAGTTTAGTTTTGTCAGTATTGAGGATAAGCTTCAATTGACACAAGGTACGTTGAACAGTATAAAAAGCAGTTTGCAAGTTCTGGAAAGCTTTGTAAAAGATGAGGCACAACAGTAAATAACAGTATCATCAGCATAAAAATTAAGTTGTGCATTTTGGACATTTTTGTCTAAATCATAGAGGACCAAGTACAGCGCCTTGGGGCACACCATTCAGGACAGACAATTTAACAGACATAAGCCCATCAAATTGAGTGCACTGACTTCTATCAGACAGTTAGCAAACCATGCAACTTCATGCTCCGGAAGACCTACACTCGACAATCCCTGCCTTAGTATAGCATGATCAACTGTATCAAACGCCCTTAGAGAGATCATGAAAAATTGAGACACAGTGCTCTTTTTTGTCAATGGCTTCAGTGATATCGTTTAAAACCTTAATGGCTGTGGTAATTGTGCTATGCTTCTTCTGATTGGTATATTTGCTTCTTCCTGAAGCCTGATTGGTACATTGATCAAATAGTTAATAAATAACTCTTTTAGCTGTTCACTTACAAAGGGTTTCAAGTATTTTCACCAGGGTGACAGCTTTGAGATTGGCCTATAATTATTTAAAAGAGTTGGATCTCCCCTTTTTAAAAGTGGTAGGACAAATGCTGATTTCCAGATCTTTGGAATTTCATTACATTCCAGGTTTAGATTGAACAGAGATGTAAAGTGGTTCAGTGTCAAGTCCTGACCTTAGTTCCTTTTTATGTCTCTATTTTGGTTTGGTCAGGGTGTGACTTGGGTGGGCATTCTATGTTTTCTATTTCTTTTTTTTGTTCTGGTATGGTTCCCAATCAGAGGCAGCTATCTATCGTTGTCTAATTGAGAACCACACTTAGGTAGCCTGTTCCCACCTGTGTTTGTGGGTAGCTATTTTCTGTTTAGTGTGTTTTGCACCTAGTGGAGTTGTTTCAGTTGTTCTTTTGTTACTTTGTATTTAGTGTTCAGTTATATTTAATAAATGACGAACACGTAGCACGCTGCACCTTGGTCCTCACCTTCTTCCACCAACAGTCGTTACATTCAGCTATGAAATCAGCTGCCAGATTTAAAAAGCAGGGATCCAAAAGATCAGGACCTGATCTTTTAAATAGTGCACCTGGTTCAACTAATCAAGGGCTTGATGATGATTTGAGTAGTCAAATCAAAAGTGCTAGTGCTGGGCTGGAATAAACCTGTACATCCCTGGGGGTACCCCATACTGGGCTGGAATAAACCTGTACATCCCTGGGGGTACCCCATGCTGAGCTGGAATAAATCTTTACACCCCTGGGGGTACCCCATTCTGGGCTGGAATAAACATGTACATCCCTGGGGGTACCCCATACTGGGCTGGAATAAACCTGTACATCCCTGGGGGTACCCCATACTGGGCTGGAATAAATCTGTACATCCCTGGGGTACCCCATACTGGGCTGGAATAAATCTTTACACCCCTGGGGGTACCCCATTCTGGGCTGGAATAAACATGTACATCCCTGGGGTACCCCATACTGGGCTGGAATAAACCTGTACATCCCTGGGGTACCCATGCTGGGCTGGAATAAACCTGTACATCCCTGGGGGTACCCATACTGGGCTGGAATAAACCTGTACATCCTGGGGGTACCCCATACTGGGCTGGAATAAACATGTACATCCTGGGGTACCCCATACTGGGCTGGAATAAACCTGTACATCCCTGGGGGTACCCATGCTGGGCTGGAATAAACCTGTACATCCTGGGGGGTACCCCATGCTGGGCTGGAATAAACCTGTACATCCCTGGGGTACCCCCATACTGGGCTGAATAAACCTGTACATCCTGGGGGTACCCCATTCTGGGCTGAATAAACCTGTACATCCCTGGGGGTACACCATGACGGGATTTGAGAAACACTGTTCGAACTAACATAGCAATTTGCAGAGGTTGAAAGTTGTTGTTTTTAAGATCTTACCTGTGTGTGGCTGGACTGCCACTGTGACCTGATGGATCCTTATCCATTTTGACAGGACAATATGCCCAGGAGTCCCTGACACACTCCCCCGACAGCTGATAACTGAGATATTAACACACTATCCAGATTCCTATCCTAATGCTTCCAATAACACTACGTTTTATTAAAATAGTACTCTCTGATACACTGTCTGAACAAAAGTGTTTGACTGCTCTCTGTCTCACAATACACCTTCCAGTTCCTCCTGTCCACTCAGCCAATCAGTCACTCTTGTATCCTCCCTTGTTTGACTTTCAGTGGTTTGAATTTCCTTCCTGCATAATTATCCTGCTTATTGATATTACCCTGCATAGTGATATTTTCCTACTTGAGCCCCTCTCTCCCCAGTTCACATAGAGTAAATGACTGAACCAATGGGACAGTGTTGAATCCTATAGCTTTTATAGTCTCTCAGTTGAGTCTCTCTGTTGAGTCTCTCTGTTGAGTTTCTCTACTGAGTTTTTCTATTGAGTTTCTCTATTGAGTTTCTCTATTGAATTTCTCTGTTGAGTTTCTCTATTGAGTTTCTCTATTGAGTTTCTCTGTTGAGTTTCTCTTTTGAGTTTCTCTGTTGAGTTTCTCTATTGAGTTTCTATGTTGAGTTTCTCTATTGAGTTTCTCTGTTGAGTTTCTCTGTTGAGTTTCTCTGTTGAGTTTCTCTATTGAGTTTCTATGTTGAGTTTCTCTATTGAGTTTCTCTATTGAGTCTTTCTGTTGAGTTTCTCTGTTGAGTTTCTCTATTTAGTCTTTCTGTTGAGTTTCTCTGTTGAGTTTCTCTATTGAGTTTCTCTGTTGAGTTTCTCTATTGAGTTTCTCTATTGAGTTTCTCTGTTGAGTTTCTCTATTGAGTTTCTCTGTTGAGTCTCTCTGTTGAGTTTCCCTGTTGAGTTTCTCTGTTGAGTTTCTCTATTTAGTCTCTCTGTTGAGTTTCTCTGTTGAGTTTCTCTATTGAGTTTCTCTATTGAGTGTCTCTATTGAGTTTCTCTTTTGAGTTTCTCTGTTGAGTTTCTCTGTTGAGTTTCTCTATTGAGTTTCTCAATTGAGTCTCTATTGAGTTTCTCTGTTAAGTTTCTCTATTGTGTCTCTCTATTGAGTTTCTCTATTGAGTTTATCTGTTGAGTTTCTCTATTTGAGTTTTCTCTATTGAGTTTCTCTGTTGAGTTTCTCTATTGAGTCTCTCTATTGAGTTTATCTGTTGAGTTTCTCTGTTGAGTTTCTCTATTGAGTTTCTCTATTGAGTCTCTCTATTGAGTTTCTCAGTTGAGTTTCTCTATTGAGTCTCTCTGTTGAGTTTCTCTATTGAGTTTCTCTATTGAGTTTCTCTATTGAGTTTCTCTGTTGAGTTTCTCTATTGAGTCTCTCTATTGAGTTTATCTGTTGAGTTTCTCTATTGAGTTTCTCTATTGAGTTTCTCTATTGAGTCTCTCTATTGAGTTTCTCTATTGAGTTTCTCTATTGAGTCTCTCTATTGAGTTTCTCTATTGAGTATCTCTGTTGAGTCTCTCTATTGAGTTTCTTTTTTGGAAAGTCAAACAATGATCTTGACACGTAGACAAAATAATCAGATTCAGTAAATATTTTCAAAATGTACATAGGATTGTCTATAGAGGGCCGGTTTTCCGCGTCCAGATTAAGCCTGCGCTAAAGAAAGAACATTTAAATAGTGATTCTCCATTGAGCATTCCCTCCTTTGTCCAGGTCAAGTCTAAGCATGTCATCTGTGTCTGGGAAGCCACAAACACTTGTACAAATATGCCTCATATTATTTATACTGCCACATGTACTGTACGATGTACGTTTTTGGAAAAGAAGGTGAAACAAACAACTTACTTGGGTTTGGCCTCCATTGGATTGTTTAGGAAAGGGTTGCAGTTTCTCTCTCAGTCGGAAATTGGACCGTTCAAGCACCACGGACATGCGTCGTTAGACGAGGCGATATGAGCTAGAAAGAACAGCGTATAGACTGACTCGTAGCTAGAGTTTTATTGGCTAGGGCCATGCTCTTTCCTGAGAACAGAAAACAGACAGAATGTAGCTTGAGGTGACCCAGACTTTATGATTATTTGCTCATGAATCATTTCATAATCTGATCTGGTTTCATCACTGGGAACAGCTTTACTTTCAAACTCCCAATTGTTTAAAACAACCCCCACCATGTGTAATTTGCATTTACAGTAAATGTATTCCTACTTGATTGTTTACAAGAAGACATTGTCAAACTATCACCAGCCTTACAGTATGTGTTCTACATATCAATAGAATATCAATTGGCAGCATTCCACCTGAAGATGTTTACACAATGTGGGGAACAGGATCCAGAAACTGGCAGTGAACACACCTCCTTGGTAAACAGAGCTCGACTCACATGCAGACCTGACAGTCTCCATCTGCATAGTGCACACAAAGGTGTCATTCAATGAATATCTGACATCTTAACACAAGTGCCAGAGAGGTTGTTTTTGGTAACTTGATCACATGTAGCTTTATTGTTTGTAGTATTTTAATAAATTTATTGAAAACATAAATATAAAACACAACATGCAACATCCAAAATCGCTGGTGAAGGTACCGATTGGATGGTTTTAGACTTGTTGAACAAATGCTTGTTTGGTTGACATGCTCGGGTATGAATGTTGCAGCAGTGCAGCTTATGTTGGGGTGGGGAGGTCCTCCCCGACAATGACCTCTTGGAGAAGAGATCCTTCCTCAGATCATTGAGATCATCTAGGTTGGTTGTCTTGTTAAAGAGAGCACAGGTGTCTCTCAAAGCAATGTGAAAAATTGACAAATTCAGATCGAGGTGTCAAAATGATTCAGGTGCCATAGAAACGAAGGCATCGGTGACCTCTGGAAATGACTTCTACGCTGTCTTTTGCCCAGGTCACAACCTGTCGATACCAAAAAACAACCCACAGCTTTATGGTTGGATAATCTTTGTTAAGATGGATGAACAGCCCAGTAAGGAGGAGATATCTGTATCCACTGTGTTGCAATTATAATGGTCTGTGTACCTTTTTGAAAAGTGTATCCTTAAGACAAAAGCATATTACTGTCTGCCTTCTTTGTGGTCAAATTTTGGCACTGATGTCAGAGAGCCCTTTTGAGACCACAGACTCATCAATTGTAACGCAGATCTATTTTCCATCTTCAGATTCATTGGCACACACTTTCTGTGTCAACATCTTCAGATCCTGTTTTATTATTAGGGTTTCTGTGAAAGTCAAGTTCACAATCATGGAATGGATAATCAGTCAATGTTCCTAGCTGAGTGTGC
Source organism: Oncorhynchus masou masou (assembly GCF_036934945.1). NCBI lineage: Eukaryota > Metazoa > Chordata > Actinopteri > Salmoniformes > Salmonidae > Oncorhynchus > Oncorhynchus masou. The sequence goes on along the minus strand of NW_027011948.1, from coordinate 8,358 downwards.
CGAGGTAAATATCCGCTTGAGTCAGATTCTGTACATGGAGGTAAGTGGAGCGTTTAGTTCCAACAACAGGTTACCATTGATAGTTAGATAGTTGAATAGGGTTGGTAGAACGCAGGGGTGTCTTCCACCCGATAGCCAGTAGCAAGGTTCAGTCTTACAGAAACCTTTGTGGTTCTTGCCAGAATCACCATGGCGGACTCAGTTCTCACCTTGCAAGCTTCAGGAATAGTCTGCCCGGATGCCATTTGCACTGTGCCGAAAGACAAGGCGTTGTTGGTCTGGCTGCGCCAAAGACCAAAGAACTTGGTGTATGGTATCGAGTTTAACACCCAATCTTACCAAAATGTCTGCATACATAGACTGTATGTGGGAGGTCTGCGACAACCAGTAGGTAGTGAGATACTTCCTTGGCTCCAATGCGGATTGATAGCGCACATACCTCTATAGCGGTGAGTGTCGTCTGGGGAGTCGTTCCCAGTGCAAGTCAGAGAACTTTTTCGGAACAAGGGAATGGCAGTTAGCCGTTTTCTAAATTGTGTTGAACAGTTCCAAACTGATTACGGATTTTTCCGACCAGCTTGCCAAAATGGCATCCTCAACCATAGTGCCGTTTTGGCACACGCCAAAAGAGGAGGTCGATAAGTGTCGGCTGGTGAACCTCCCAAGCCACATAGGAAAACCTCATGTTCGGTTAAGTTCCGAGTTGAACTCACCTTGTCATTTGACACCGATGGTGGACTCATGACCAAGTTCACCGGCGTCAGATGCTGACGTCGAACCCACGCCGTTGCACAATGTATGGCAGGTAGCCTTGGAAGAATGCGGTGGGTCTACGGAGTTGGCATAGTTATTTGTGACCAGACTTGACTGGTTTTTCCAATCAATTAGTGGTACCAAATGGTCAATTAAATCTATCCCAATCATCATTCGTTCAGTGTCAATGCTAGTCACGTACACAAGGTGGATCAGTGACATGCTTTAAATGGTTGCGTTTAAGTAGGAGATGCTTGGTTAGGGCGAGGTAGCTTGGTGGAAAGCTCGAAGATAAGGAATGTCGCAACGTTCCGTTTTAAACCAACGTTTTTTCTGCCCCTTTGAGTCATCTAGCACAGTTTGAGATATGAGGAAATAGTCGAACCCAAATCTATCAGAGCATCACAGGTCAAACAGTCCTCTAAGACTGCTTTAAGAGGCCTTGACCTGTTAGGGTTGTTTTTCTCGTCATATCCCCAACAAAGTGGAGTGGGTTGGAGGAATGGAGGGCTTCTTGACAAAACCTGTAGGCTTGTGTCTAGAACGAGCAGACCCTGGACAGGGATTTGAGTGTGGGCGGGGGGTAATGGAAATGTTGACAGCGAATGGTGTGAATTTCGGCAGACTCGGTCTCCAACAATTTTACGCCTAGTCATGATGACTGATCCTTATCCTCTTTCTCAAATTTCTTCCACTGCATCTCTTATCTGAGCTTCAATATCGTTTTGGGTTAACGTTTAGATCTTGTTGAACACTTTATTGCCCTTGTTAGGCTTGTTACCCTTGTGTCCTGACACTTTGTGAGGGTTAGGTGCAGAGACGTAGAGGCCAGGTCGATCTCAATGGAACCTGTTAGGTTAGGGTTAGGGTTAGGGTTAGAGTTAGGGTTAGGGTTAGAGTTATGGTTAGGGTTAGGGTTAGGGTTATGGTTAGGGTTAGAGTTAGGGTTAGGGTTAGAGTTAGGGTTAGGGTTAGAGTTAGGGTTAGGGTTAGAGTTATGGTTAGGGTTATGGTTAGGGTTAGGGTTAGGGTTAGAGTTAGGGTTAGAGTTAGGGTTATGGTTAGGGTTAGGGTTAGAGTTAGGGTTAGGGTTAGAGTTATGGTTAGGGTTAGAGTTAGGGTTAGAGTTAGGGTTAGGGTTAGAGTTAGGGTTAGGGTTATGGTTAGGGTTAGGGTTATGGTTAGGGTTAGGGTTAGAGTTAGGGTTAGAGTTAGGGTTAGGGTTAGAGTTAGGGTTAGGGTTATGGTTAGGGTTAGAGTTAGGGTTAGGGTTATGGTTAGGGTTAGAGTTAGGGTTAGGGTTATGGTTAGGGTTAGGGTTATGGTTAGGGTTAGGGTTAGAGTTAGGGTTAGAGTTAGGGTTAGAGTTAGGGTTAGGGTTAGGGTTAGAGTTAGGGTTAGGGTTAGGGTTAGGGTTAGTCTCATCGCATAATCCGGGAATCTGCACAAACCCGAATCCCACGAAAGTGGGTGCACAAGAGTAAAGCAGACTTGGATACATTTGTAAACCATGCCTAGTTTAACCCTAACACCTTGTCCCAAACTGCCGCTCTTATGGGTCAGCATATAATGATGTAATTACTTGTGGAAGGTCTCTGATGGGGTGTCTCTTCGTGGACCGAGTTCACCTTCTACTCTGATGTCAGCACCTCTTTGGTTACCAGGTGGAAGTCTCTGATTGTCCACAAGATGTCAGTGTCCTTCCTCTTAGCGGTCTGTTACCTCTCCTTTGTTCTGAAAAGGCGGTCTTCTGAGTACAGTCAGCCGTGTAGATCAGGGCTCCTGAATACGGTCAGCATTGTAGATCAGGGCTCCTGAATACGGTCAGCCGTTTAGATCAGGGCTCCTGAGTATGGTCAGCTGTGTAGATCAGGGCTCATGTGTACGGTCAGCATTGTAGATCAGGGCTCCTGAGTACGGTCAGCTGTGTAGATCAGGGCTCATGTGTACGGTCAGCATTGTAGATCAGTGCTCCTGAGTACGGTGAGCTGTGTAGATCAGGGCTCTTGAGTACAGTCAGCCGTGTAGATCAGGGCTCCTGAGTACGGTCAGCATTGTAGATCAGGGCTCCTGAATACGGTCAGCATTGTAGATCAGGGCTCCTGAGTACGGTCAGCCGTTTAGATCAGGGCTCCTGAGTACGGTCAGCATTGTAGATCAGTGCTCCTGAGTACGGTCAGCCGTTTAGATCAGGGCTCCTGAGTACGGTCAGCATTGTAGATCAGGGCTCCTGAGTACGGTCAGCTGTGTAGATCAGGGCTCATGTGTACGGTCAGCATTGTAGATCAGTGCTCCTGAGTACGGTGAGCTGTGTAGATCAGGGCTCTTGAGTACAGTCAGCCGTGTAGATCAGGGCTCCTGAATACGGTCAGCCGTGTAGATCAGGGCTCCTGAGTACGGTCAGCCGTGTAGATCAGGGCTCCTGAGTACGGTCAGCATTGTAGATCAGGGCTCCTGAGTACGGTCAGCCTTGTAGATCAGGGCTCCTGAGTACGGTCAGCATTGTAGATCAGGGCTCCTGAGTATGGTCAGCCTTGTAGATCAGTGCTCCTGAGTACGGTCAGCCGTGTAGATCAGGGCTCCTGAGTACGGTCAGCCGTGTCGATCATGGCTCCTGGGTGGGAATGAAAGCAGTGTAGACACACGATTCCTTCCCGGTTTCCACTCCTTGGAGAGTGGTAACCGGGTGGTCCTGCTTGAATTCACCCTCTTAGACACATCTACTCATCCGTAGCATAGATGAAGAGGTTCCTTTGTCTTCTTCAACCTTGAGTTGCGTTTTGGGGTTGAGACTACTCCTCGATTGCAGCGGGCGGAAATCTTGTTTGATATGTTTTATACCCCTGGGTCGCAAAGGGTTGTTTCCGTATTTATAGTTCTCTGGGCGTCCCTAGTTACGATGCAAGGTACGGATTTTACTCTGATCCAATTTAGACAACTAACTTCACATTTCATCCTTGCAAAAACATTCTATTTGATCTGGGCACTTTCCACACGACGCACAGTATGCAAACGTCAGGTACATATGATGAAAACTCTTCAAGTTACAATGTTTTCGTTATAACCTCGTCATTTAACTTTGAATAACATTACTAAAACAACATTCATTTTCATATTCCATCTATCGTCATTACCACCATTTTGACTGACGAAACATATTGTCCCAAAGTCCATTTATTGCATGCTACTGTTCTGTGCTGGGTTCTCCATTGGCCCATCATTCATTCCGTTCCTCCATACTGAGAGGACAAAGGGATTCTGTCTGCTGCTTTAAGATTTACAATGGCGTGAGGGTGTCGTAAAACCACCCACCTCCCGACCTCTCTTCCCCGCTGGTAAGTGTTAGAGAGGTCTCTGTAGGATTGTGGTCCACGGTAACCTGACCGGAACAGGCCAGTCATGACATTAAAGTCCTGATATCCTCTGTGACTTTAAATTAAACAACTGATGTCCTCTGTGACCTTAAAATACACCCCTGATATCCCCTCTGACCTTAAAATACACCCCTGATATCCCCTCTGACCTTAAAATACACCCCTGATATCCCCTCTGACCTTAAAATATACCCCTAATATCCCCTCTGACCTTAAAATACACCGCTGATATCCTCTGTGACTTTAAAATACACCCCTGATGTCCTCTGTGACCTTACACTTGCCATTATACCCTTGATATCCTCGCTCAGTTCACCACTGTCATTCATCGTATTATAGTTCTGAGAGGCCTGTCCATCGTGCTATAGTTCCCTAGGTGCTCAAGGATTGAGAGGCCTGTCCATCGTGCTATAGCTCCCTAGGTGCTCAAGGATTGAGAGGCCTGTCCATCGTGCTATAGCTCCCTAGGTGCTCAAGGATTGAGAGCCCTGTCCATCGTGCTATAGTTCCCTAGGTGCTCAAGGATTGAGAGGCCTGTCCATCGTGTTATAGTTCCCGAGGTGCTCTAGGATTAAGAGGCCTGTCCATCGTGCTATAGTTCCCTAGGTGCTCTAGGATTGAGAGGCCTGTCCATCGTGCTATAGTTCCCGAGGTGCTCTAGGATTGAGAGGCCTGTCTTGTTGGTTTCCAGAACTCAGCTGCAGTAGCACACTTCGAACAGCAGGTGGCAACATCATAAAACATAAAGCATCCGTGGGTTAAACATGGACTTTATTCATTGACCACATTAGCTTGATTAGAAGAATTGTCAGGCTGCAGAGCTTCAACAGAATATTAATCTACATGTAACAAAACCTCCATCACATCTACTACAATGAGATTTGTTGTAGTATACTTAGAATAGGTAGTACAAAGCTAATGCAAAGACAACAATAAGGCCTTAGACTTTTCCCAATAACAGAAGGTTACCTAAAGGACAGTCAACATCCTTAATAAATGACTGTATTCTTGGGTTCAGAGATTTCAAGAAAGGCATTTCATTGTATTTGTGCATGTGACATTAAAATTGTATCATAAAATTAATCAAGAAAGATCTGTTTTTATTGAGAGTTTGATTTGGGCTTGATGATCTGCTGAGTATTACAGCTTCGGCGAGGTATGGAGATACCAGACCCGGTCTCAGAGGTGGCTAAATGTGGAGATACCAGACCCGGTCTCAGAGGTGGCTAAATGTGGAGATACGAGACCTGGTCTCAGAGACAACTAAATGTGGAGATACCAGACCCGTTTTCAGAGATGACTAAATGTGGAGATACCAGACACGGTCTCAGGGTGGCTAAATGTGGAGATACCAGACCCGGTCTCAGGGTGGCTAAATGTGGAGATACCAGACCCGGGTCTCAGGGTGGCTAAATGTGGAGATACCAGACCCGGTCTCAGGGTGGCTAAGATGTGGGAGATGCCAGACCCGGTCTCAGGGTGGCTAAATGTGGAGATACCAGACCCAGTCTCAGAGACGACTAAATGTGGAGATACCAGACCCGGTCTCAGGGATGGATAAATGTGGAGATACCAGACCCAGTCTCAGAGACGACTAAATGTGGAGATACCAGACCCGGTCTCAGGGATGGATAAATGTGGAGATACCAGACCCGGTCTCAGAGATGACTAAATGTGGAGATACCAGACCCGGTCTCAGGGTGGTTAAATATGGAGATACCAGATCCGTTCTCAGGGATGGTTAAATATGGAGATACCAGACCGGTCTCAGAACTAGCTAAATGTGGAGATACCAGACCAGGTCTCAGAGAAGACTAAATGTGGAGATACCAGACCCGGTCTCAGAGGACGACTAAATGTGAAGATTCCAGACCCGGTCTCAGAGGCGACTAAATGTGGAGATGCCAAACCCGGTCTCAGGGTGGCTAAATGTGGAGATACCAGACCCGGTCTCAGGGTGGTTAAATGTGGAGATACCAGACCCAGTCTCAGGGTGGCTAAATGTGGAGATACCAGACCCGGTCTCAGGGTGGCTAAATGTGGAGATACCAGACCCGGTCTCAGGGTGGCTAAATGTGGAGTTACCAGACCCAGTCTCAGAGACGACTAAATATGGATATACCAGACCCGGTCTCAGGGTGGCTAAATGTGGAGATACCAGACCCCGTCTCAGGGTGGTTAAATGTGGAGATACCAGACCCCGTCTCAGGGTGGCTAAATGTGGAGTTACCAGACCCAGTCTCAGGGTGGCTAAATGTGGAGATACCAGAGTATCTAGTATATATTGATGTGTATATTCATGTGTATAATGTATACCGATGTGTATATTGATGTGTATTGTCACGCTCGCTATCCTCAAACTCCCTGTCATAAATCGACCAAGGCGCAGCGTGCATGTAGTTCCACATCTATTAATGAAAGTGAAACCGAAATAACCAAGAAACAAACAGGCAAAGACCGTGACGCAACCGAGGTTCACACAAACACACACTGAAAAATAAACACCCACAAAACACAGGTGGGAAAAGGCTACCTAAGTATGGTTCTCAATCAGAGACAACGACTGACAGCTGCCTCTGATTGGGAACCATACTAGGCCAAACACATAGAAATAGAAAACATAGAAAAAACACATAGAATGCCCACCCCAACTCACGCCCTGACCAAAGACATAACAAAAGAACTAAGGTCAGAACGTGACAGTAACCCCCCCAAAGGTGCGGACTCCGGACGCAAAACCTGAACCTATAGGGGAGGGTCTGGGTGAGTGTCTGTCCGCGGTGGCGGCTCTGGCGCGGGACGTGGACCCCACTCCACCATAGTCTTTATCCGCCTCTTAACCCCCCTCCGTGGCACCTTTCGAGCGGCGGCCCTCGCCGCCAACCTCGGACTGGGGACCCTAGCAACGGGTCCCGAATGGACGGGAGATTCCGGCAGGACCGGACAGGCGGGCGACTCTGGCAACTCCGGACAGACGGGCGACTCTGGCAGCTCCGGACAGACGGGCGACTCTGGCAGCTCAGGACAGACGGGCGTCTCTGGCAGCTCAGGACAGACGGGCGACTCTGGCAGCTCAGGACAGACGGACGACTCTGGCAGCTCAGGACAGATGGGAGACTCTGGCAGCACTGGACAGGCTGGAGCACCTGTAGGGAGGAGACGGAGAGACAGCCTGAGTGCAGGGGCTGCCACCGTAGGACTGGTGCATGGAGGTGGCACCGGATAGATCGGACCGTGGAGGCGCACTGGAGGTCTCGAGCACCGAGCCTGCACAACCCTACCTGGCTGAATGCTCCCCGTAGCCAGGCCAGTGCGATGAGGTGGAATAGACCACACTTAGCTGTGCTGGCGAACTGGGGACCCCATGCGTAGGGCTTGTGCCATGTACCCCGGCCCGAGGAGACGCACTGGAGACCAGATGTGCTGAGCCGGCTTCATGGCACCTGGCTCGATGCCCACTCTAGCCCGGCCGATACGAGGCGCTGCTATGTACACGCACCGGGCTATGCCTGCGCACCGGTGACACCGTGCGCCTCACGGCATAACACAGTGCCTGCCCGGTCCACCTGTCTCCACGGTAAGCACAGGGAGTTGGCTCCAGGTCTCCTACCTGACTTAGCCACACTCCCCATGTGCCCCAATAAATTTTGGGGCTGCCTCTCGGGCTTCCTTGATCGCCGTGCCAACTCCATTCGCTGGTATCTCTCCTCGCACTGTTCCAGAGAATCCCAGGCGGGCTCCGGCACTCTCCCTGGGTCGACTAAATACTATACTAAAACAAAGACATAACAGAAGAACTAAGGTCAGAACGTGACATGTATTTTGACGTGTATAATGTATACTGATGTGTATATGGATGTGTATATAGTGTATATTGATGTGTATATTGATGTGTATATAGTGTATATTGATGTGTATATAGTGTATATTGATGTGTATATAGTGTATATTGATGTGTATATTGATGTGTATATAGTGTATATTGATGTGTATATTGATGTGTATATGGATGTGTATATAGTGTATATTGATGTGTATATTGATGTGTATATTGGTGTGTATATTGGTGTGTATATTGATGTGTATATGGATGTGTGTATAGTGTATATTGATGTGTATATTGGTGTGTATATTGATGTGTATATGGATGTGTATATAGTGTATATTGATGTGTATATTGATGTGTATATGGATGTGTATATTGATGTGTATATTGGTGTGTATATTGATG
>NW_027011947.1:0-21506 GCF_036934945.1 Oncorhynchus masou masou | reverse complement strand
GTATATCTCACTGGTATCCCCAGTACACTAGGCAGTATATCTCACTGGTATCCCCAGTACACTAGGCAGTATATCTCACATATCGCTACCCCCCCCACCATCAGACACACACCCTGCCTCTCTTTCCCTCACATATCGCTACCCCCCTCCCCCATCAGACACACACCCTGCCTCTCTTTCCCTCACATGTCGCTACCCCCCCCATCAGACACACACCCTGCCTCTCTTTCCCTCACATATCGCTACCCCCCCCCCCATCAGACACACACCCTGCCTCTCTCTCCCTCACATATCGCTACCCCCCCCCCCCATCAGACACACACCCTGCCTCTCTTTCCCTCACCATATCAGCTACCCCCCTCCCCCCCCCCATCAGACACACACCCTGCCTCTCTTTCCCTCACATATCGCTACCCCCCCCCCATCAGACACACACCCTGCCTCTCTTTCCCTCACATATCGCTACCCCCCTCCCCATCAGACACACACCCTGCCTCTCTTTCCCTCACATATCGCTACCCCCCCCCCCCATCAGACACACACCCTGCCTCTCTTCTCCCTCACATATCGCTACCCCCCCCTCCCCATCAGACACACACCCTGCCTCTCTTTCCCTCACATATCGCTACCCCCCTCCCCATCAGACACACACCCTGCCTCTCTTTCCCTCACATATCGCTACCCCCCCTCCCTCCCATCAGACACACACCCTGCCTCTCTTTCCCTCACATATCGCTACCCCCCTCCCCATCAGACACACACCCTGCCTCTCTTTCCCTCACATATCGCTACCCCCTCCCCATCAGACACACACCCTGCCTCTCTTTCCCTCACATATCGCTACCCCCCCTCCCCATCAGACACACACCCTGCCTCTCTTTCCCCTCACATATCGCCTACTCCCCCCCCCATCAGACACACACCCTGCCTCTCTTTCCCTCACATATCGCTACCCCCCCCTCCCCATCAGACACACACCCTGCCTCTCTCTCCCTACATCATCGCATCTACTTACCCCCCTCCCCATCAGACACACACCCTGCCTCTCTTTCCCTCACATATCGCTACCCCCCTCCATCAGACACACACCCTGCCTCTCTTTCCCTCACATATCGCTACCCCCCCTCCCCATCAGACACACACCCTGCCTCTCTTTCCCTCACATATCCGCTACCCCCCTCCCCATCAGACACACACCCTGCCTCTCTTTCCCTCACATATCGCTACCCCCTCCCCATCAGACACACACCCTGCCTCTCTTTCCCTCACATATCGCTACCCCCTCCCCCATCAGACACACACCCTGCCTCTCTTTCCCTCACATATCGCTACCCCCCTCCCCATCAGACACACACCCTGCCTCTCTTTCCCTCACATATCGCTACCCCCCCCCATCAGACACACACCCTGCCTCTCTTTCCCTCACATATCGCTACCCCCCCCCCCATCAGACACACACCCTGCCTCTCTTTCCCTCACATATCGCTACCCCCCCCTCCCCATCAGACACACACCCTGCCTCTCTCTCCCTCACATATCGCTACCCCCCCTCCCCATCAGACACACACCCTGCCTCTCTTTCCCTCACATATCGCTACCCCCCCCCATCAGACACACACCCTGCCTCTCTTTCCCTCACATATCGCTACCCCCCCCCTCCCCATCAGACACACACCCTGCCTCTCTTTCCCTCACATATCGCTACCCCCATCAGACACACCCCTGCCTCTTTTCCCTCACATATCGCTACCCCCCCCATCAGACACACCCTGCCTCTCTTTCCCTCACATATCGCTACCCCCCCCCCCATCAGACACACACCCTGCCTCTCTTTCCCTCACATATCGCTACCCCCCCCATCAGACCCCTCCTCTCTCTCCCTCACATATCGCTAGACACACCCTGCCTCTCTTTCCCTCACATATCGCTACCCCCCCTCCCCATCAGACACACACCTGCCTCTCTTTCCCTCACATATCGCTACCCCATCAGACACTACATGTCCCCCCCCCATCAGACACACACCCTGCCTCTCTTTCCCTCACATATCGCTACCCCCCCCCCCATCAGACACACACCCTGCCTCTCTTTCCCTCACATATCGCTACCCCACCCCCCCCCCCCATCAGACACACACCTGCCTCTCTTTCCCTCACATAAGCACCCCCCCCCCCCTCCCCATCAGACACACACCCCCTCTCTCCCTCACATCGCTACCCCCCTCCATCAGACACACACCCTGCCTCTCTTTCCCTCACATATCGCTACCCCCCTCCCCATCAGACACACACCCTGCCTCTCTCCCTCCCTCACATATCGCTACCCCCCCCCCATCAGACACACACCCTGCCTCTCTCCCCTCACATATCGCTACCCCCCCTCCCCATCAGACACCTGCCTCTCTCCCTCACGCTCCCTCACATGTCGACCCCCCATCAGACACACCCCTGCCTCTCTTTCCCTCACATATCGCTACCCCCCCCCATCAGACACACACCCTGCCTCTCTTTCCCTCACATATCGCTACCCCCCCTCCCATCAGACACACACCCTGCCTCTCTTTCCCTCATATCGCTACCCCCCTCCCCATCAGACACACACCCTGCCTCTCTTTCCCTCACATATCGCTACCCCCATCAGACACACACCCTGCCTCTTTTTCCCCACATATCGCTACCCCCCATCAGACACACACCCTGCCTCTCTTTCCCTCACATATCGCTACCCCCCCTCCCCCATCAGACACACACCTGCCTCTCTTTCCCTCACATCGCTACCCCCCCCATCAGACACACACCCTGCCTCTCTTTCCCTCACATATCGCTACCCCCCCCCCCATCAGACACACACCCTGCCTCTCTCCCTCACATATCGCTACCCCCCCCCCCATCAGACACACACCTGCACTCTCTTTCCCTCACATGTCGCTACCCCCCCTCCCCATCAGACACACACCCTGCCTCTCTCCCTCACATATCGCTACCCCCCTCCATCAGACACACACCCTGCCTCTCTTTCCCTCACATATCGCTACCCCCCCCCTCCCCATCAGACACACACCCTGCCTCTCTTTCCCTCACATATCGCTACCCCCCCCCATCAGACACACACCCTGCCTCTCCCCTCCATCAGATCAGACACACACCCTGCCTCTCTTTCCCTCACATATCGCTACCCCCCCCCCCATCAGACACACACCCTGCCTCTCTTTCCCTCACATATCCCTACCCCCCCATCAGACACACACCCTGCCTCTCTTTCCTCACATATGCGCTACCCCCCTCCCCATCAGACACACACCCTGCCTCTCTTTCCCTCACATGTCTCTACCCCCCCCATCAGACACACACCCTGCCTCTCTTTCCCTCACATATCGCTACCCCCCCCCCCATCAGACACACCCCTGCCTCTCTTTCCCTCACATGTCGCTACCCCCCCCTCCCCATCAGACACACACCCTGCCTCTCTTTCCCTCACATATCGCCCCACTCCCCATCAGACACACACCCTGCCTCTCTTTCCCTCACACCAATAAGCTACCCCCCCTCATCAGACACACACCCTCTCTCTTTCCCTCATATCGCTACCCCCCTCCATCAGACACACACCCTGCCTCTCTTTCCCTCACATATCGCTACCCCCCCCATCCCCACCCCTGCTTTCCCTCACATGCTCGCTTCCCCCCCCTCCCCATCAGACACACACCCTGCCTCTCTTTCCTCACATGTCGCTACCCCCCCCCCATCAGACACACACCTGCCTCTCTTTCCCTCACATATACAGCACCCCCCCCCTCCCCATCAGACACACACCCTGCCTCTCTTTCCCTCACATATACTACCCCCCCCATCAGACACACACCCTGCCTCTCTCTCCCTCACATATCGCTACCCCCCCCCATCCCCCTCAGACACACACCCACCTCTCTCTCCCCATCAGACACACACCCTGCTACCCCTCCCCCCACTCCCCCATCAGACACACACCTGCCTCTCCCCTCACATATGCTACCCCCCCCCCTCCCCATCAGACACACACCCTGCCTCTCTCTTTCCCTCACATATCGCTACCCCCCCCTCCCCCCATCAGACACACACCCTGCCTCTCTTTCCCTCACATATCGCTACCCCCCTCCCCATCAGACACACACCCTGCCTCTCTTTCCCTCACATATCGCTACCCCCCCCCATCAGACACACCCTGCCTCTCTTTCCCTCACATTATCGCTACCCCCCCCCATCAGACACACACCCTGCCTCTCCTCCTCACATATCGCTACCCCCCCTCCCCATCAGACACACACCCTGCCTCTCTTTCCCTCACATATCGCTACCCCCCATCAGACACACACCCTGCCTCTCTTTCCCTCATATCACTACCCCCCCTCCATCAGACACACCCCACCCTGCCTCTCTTTCCCTCACATATCGCTACCCCCTCCCCATCAGACACACACCCTGCCTCTCTTTCCCTCCACATATCGCTACCCCCCCCTCCCCATCAGACACACACCCTGCCTCTCTTTCCCTCATATCGCCACCCCCCCATCAGACACACACCCTGCCTCTCTTTCCCTCACATATCGCTACCCCCCCCACGACACACCCTGCCTCTCTTTCCCTCACATGCGCTACCCCCCCCCCCATCAGACACACACCCTGCCTCTCTTTCCCTCACATATCGCTACCCCCACTCCCCATCAGACACACACCTGCCTCTCTTTCCCTCACATATCATACCCCCCCATCAGACACACACCCTGCCTCTCTTTCCCTCACATATCGCTACCCCCCCATCAGACACACACCCTGCCTCTCTCTCCCTCACATATCGCTACCCCCCCCCCATCAGACACACACCCTGCCTCTCTTTCCCTCACATATCGCTACCCCCCCCTCCCCATCAGACACACCCTGCCTCTCTTTCCCTCCATGTCCCTCCCCCTCCCCCCATCAGACACACCCACTGCTTTTTCCCTCACATATAGCTACCCCCATCAGACACACTACCCTGCCTCTCTTTCCCTCACATATCGCTACCCCCCCCTCCCCATCAGACACACACCCTGCCTCTTTTCCCTCATATCGCTACCCCCCCCCCCATCAGACACACACCCTGCCTCTCTTTCCCTCATATCCTCCCCCCCCCCCCTCCCCATCAGACACACACCCTGCTCTCTTTCCCTCACATGTCGCTACCCCCCCTCCCCATCAGACACACCCCTGCCTCTCTTTCCCTCACATATCGCTACCCCCCCCCCCATCAGACACACACCCTGCCTCTCTTTCCCTCACATATCGCTACCCCCCCCCCCATCAGACACACACCCTGCCTCTCTCTCCCTCACATATCGCTACCCCCTCCCCATCAGACACACACCCTGCCTCTCTTTCCCTCACATATCGCTACCCCCCCCATGGGAACACACCCTGCCTCTCTTTCCCTCACCCTTATCGCTACCCCCCTCCCCATCAGACACACACCTGCCTCTCTTTCCCTCACATATCGCTACCCCCCCCCCTCCCCCCATCAGACACACACCCTGCCTCTCTTTCCCTCACATATCGCTACCCCCATCAGACACACACCCTGCCTCTCTTTCCCTCACATATCGCTACCCCCCCCCCATCAGACACACACCCTGCCTCTCTTTCCCTCACATATCGCTACCCCCCCCATCAGACACACCCTGCCTCTCTTTCCCTCACATATCGCTACCCCCCATCAGACACACACCCTGCCTCTCTTTCCCTCACATATCGCTACCCCCCCCCCCATCAGACACACACCCTGCCTCTCTTTCCCTCACATATCGCCCCCCCCCCCCATCAGACACACACCCTGCCTCTCTTTCCCTCACACATATCGCTACCCCCATCAGACACACACCCTGCCTCTCTTTCCCTGCATATCTACCCCCCCCCCATCAGACACACACCCTGCCTCTTTCCCTCACATATCGCTACCCCCCCTCCCCATCAGACACACACCCTGCCTCTTTCCCTCACATATCGCTACCCCCCCCCCCATCAGACACACACCCTGCCTCTCTTTCCCTCACATATCGCTACCCCCCCCCCCCCCCAGACACACACCCTGCCTCTCTTTCCCTCACATATCGCTACCCCCCCTCCCCATCAGACACACACCCTGCCTCTCTTTCCCTCACATATCGCTACCCCCCCCCCCCCATCAGACACACACCCTGCCTCTCTTTCCCTCTCACATATCGCCCCCCCCCATCAGACCCCCCTCCCCATCAGACACACACCCTGCCTCTCTCTCCCTCACATGTCGCTACCCCCCTCCCCATCAGACACACACCCTGCCTCTCTTTCCCTCACATATCGCTACCCCCCTCCCCATCAGACACACACCCTGCCTCTCTTTCCCTCACATATCGCTACCCCCCCCCATCAGACACACACCCTGCCTCTCTTTCCCTCAGACATATCGCTACCCCCCCCCCCTCCCATCAGACACACACCCTGCCTCTCTTTCCCTCACATATCAACCCCCCATCAGACACACCCTGCCTCTCTTTCCCTCATATCCTACCCCCCCCCCCCTCCCCATCAGACACACACCCTGCCTCTCCTTCCCTCACATATCGCTACCCCCCCCCCCATCAGACACACACCCTGCCTCTCTCCCTCACATGTCGCTACCCCCCCATCAGACACACACCTGCCTCTCTTTCCCTCCCCACATGTCCTACCCCCCCCCCCATCAGACACACACCCTGCCTCTCTCCCTCACATATCGCTACCCCCTCCATCAGACACACACCCTGCCTCTCTTTCCCTCACATATCGCTACCCCCCCATCAGACACACACCCTGCCTCTCTTTCCCTCACATATCGCTACCCCCCCCTCCCCATCAGACACACACCCTGCCCTTTCCCTCATATCAGACACACACCCTGCCTCTTTCCCTCCCATATCGCTACCCCCCCCATCAGACACACACCCTGCCTCTCTTTCCCTCACATATCGCTACCTCCCCCCCCCATCAGACACACACCCTGCCTCTCTTTCCCTCACATATCGCTACCCCCCCCCATCAGACACACACCCTGCCTCTCTTTCCCTCACATATCGCTACCCCCCCCCCCATCAGACACACACCCTGCCTCTCTTTCCCTCACATATCGCTACCCCCACTCCCCATCAGACACACACCCTGCTCTCTTTCCCTCACATATCGCTACCCCCCCCATCAGACACACACCCTGCCTCTCTTTCCCTCACATATCGCTACCCCCCCCCCACATCAGACACACACCCTGCCTCTCTCTCCCTCACATATCGCTACCCCCCATCAGACACACACCCCTGCCTCTCTTTCCCTCCCTTATCCCTACCCCCCCCCCCCATCAGACACACACCCTGCCTCTCTTTCCCTCACATATCGCTACCCCCCAGACACACCCTGCCCTCTTTCCTCATCAGACACACACCCTGCCTCTCTTTCCCTCACATATCGCTACCCCCCCCCCCCATCAGACACACACCCTGCCTCTCTTTCCCTCACATATCGCTACCCCCCCCCCATCAGACACACACCCTGCCTCTCTTTCCCTCACATATCGCTACCCCCCCTCCCCCCATCAGACACACACCCTGCCTCTCTTTCCCTCACATATCGCTACCCCCTCCCCATCAGACACACACCCTGCCTCTCTCTCCCTCACATATCGCTACCCCCTCCCCATCAGACACACACCCTGCCTCTCTTTCCCTCACATATCGCTACCCCCCCCCTCCCCATCAGACACACACCCTGCCTCTCTTTCCCTCACATATCGCTACCCCCCCCCATCAGACACACACCCTGCCTCTCTCCCTCCCCATATCGCTACCCCCCATCAGACACACACCCTGCCTCTCTTTCCCTCACATATCTTACCCCCCCCCCATCAGACACACCCCTGCCTCTCTTTCCCTCACATATCCGCTACCCCCCCATCAGACACACACCCTGCCTCTCTCCCTCACATATCGCTACCCCCCCCCCATCAGACACACACCCTGCCTCTCTTTCCCTCACATATCGCTACCCCCCCCCCCCCATCAGACACACACCCTGCCTCTCTTTCCCTCACATATCGCTACCCCCCCTTTCCCTCCCCATCAGACACACACCCTGCCTCTCTTTCCCTCACATATCGCTACCCCCCCTCCCCATCAGACACACACCCTGCCTCTCTTTCCCTCACATATCGCTACCCCCCCCCCATCAGACACACACCCTGCCTCTCTTTCCCTCACATATCGCTACCCCCCCCCCATCAGACACACACCCTGCCTCTCTTTCCCTCACATATCGCTACCCCCCCCCATCAGACACACACCCTGCCTCTCTTTCCCTCACATATCGCTATCCCCCCCTCCCCATCAGACACACACCCTGCCTCTCTTTCCCTCACATATCGCTACCCCCCCCTCCCCATCAGACACACCCCTGCCTCTCTTTCCCTCACATATCGCTACCCCCCCTCCCCATCAGACACACACCCTGCCTCTCTTTCCCTCACATATCGACTACCCCCCCTCCCCCATCAGACACACACCCTGCCTCTCTTTCCCTCACATATCGCTACCCCCCCCCCCCCATCAGACACACACCCTGCCTCTCTTTCCCTCACCATATCGCTACCCCCACTCCCCATCAGACACACACCTGCCTCTCTTTCCCTCACATATCCCTACCCCCCCCCCCATCAGACACACACCCTGCCTCTCTTTCCCTCACATATCGCTACCCCCTCCCCATCAGACACACACCCTGCCTCTCTTTCCCTCACATATCGCTACCCCCCCCCATCAGACACACACCCTGCCTCTCTCTCCCTCACATATCACTACCCCCCCCCCCCCATCAGACACACCCTGCCTCTCTTTCCCTCACATCACCGCTACCCCCCCCCCCCATCAGACACACACCCTGCCTCTCTTTCCCTCACATATCGCTACCCCCCCCCCATCAGACACACACCCTGCCTCTCTTTCCCTCACATATCGCTACCCCCCCCCATCAGACACACACCCTGCCTCTCTTTCCCTCACATATCTCTACCCCCCCCCCCATCAGACACACACCTGCCTCTCTCTCCCTCACATATCGCTACCCCCCCCCCCATCCCACCAATTTTACTGCCTCTCTTTCCCTCACATATCGCTACCCCCCCCTCCCCATCAGACACACACCCTGCCTCTCTTTCCCTCACATATCAGACACACACCCCCCTCCCCATCAGACACACACCCTGCCTCTCTTTCCCTCACATATCGCTACCCCCCTCCCCATCAGACACACACCCTGCCTCTCTTTCCCTCACATATCGCTACCCCCTCCCCATCAGACACACCCCTGCCTCTCTTTCCCTCACATATCGCTACCCCCCCCTCCCCATCAGACACACCCTGCCTCTCTTTCCCTCACATATAAGCCCCCCCCCCCCCCCCCATCAGACACACACCCTGCCTCTCTTTCCCTCACATATCGCTACCCCCCCCCCCCTCCCCATCAGACACACACCCTGCCTCTCTCTCCCTCACATATCGCTACCCCCCCCTCCCCATCAGACACACCCCTGCCTCTCTTTCCCTCACATATCGCTACCCCCCTCCCCATCAGACACACACCCTGCCTCTCTTTCCCTCACATATAGCTGCCCCCCTCCCCATCAGACACACACCCTGCCTCTCTTTCCCTCATATCCTACCCCCCTCCCCATCAGACACACACCCTGCCTCTCTTTCCCTCACATATCCCTACCCCCCCTCCCCATCAGACACACACCCTGCCTCTCTTTCCCTCACATATTTCCCCCCCCCCTCCCCATCAGACACACACCCTGCCTCTCTTTCCCTCACATATCGCTACCCCCCCCCATCAGACACACACCCTGCCTCTCTTTCCCTCACATATCGCTACCCCCCCATCAGACACACACCCTGCCTCTCTTTCCCTCACATATCGCTACCCCCCTCCCCATCAGACACACACCCCTGCCTCTCTTTCCCTCACATATCGCTACCCCCCCCCCATCAGACACACACCCTGCCTCTCTTTCCCTCACATATCGCTACCCCCTCCCCATCAGACACACACCCTGCCTCTCTTTCCCTCACATCGCTACCCCCCCCCATCAGACACACACCCTGCCTCTCTTTCCCTCATATCGCTACCCCCCCCCATCAGACACACACCCTGCCTCTCTTTCCCTCACATATCGCTACCCCCCCCCCCCATCAGACACACACCCTGCCTCTCTTTCCCTCACATATCGCTACCCCCCCATCCCCATCAGACACACACCCTGCCTCTTTTCCCTCACATATCGCTACCCCCCTCCCCATCAGACACACACCCTGCCTCTCTTTCCCTCACATATCGCTACCCCCCCTCCCCATCAGACACACACCCTGCCTCTTTTCCCTCACATATCGCTACCCCCCCCCATCAGACACACACCCTGCCTCTCTTTCCCTCACATGTCGCTACCCCCCCCCCCCATCAGACACACACCCTGCCTCTCTTCCTCACATATCGCTTACCCCCCCCATCAGACACACACCCTGCCTCTCTCCCTCACATATCGCTACCCCCATCAGACACACACCCTGCCTCTCTTTCCCTCATATCGCTACCCCCCCCCATCAGACACACACCTGCCTCTTCCCTCACATATCGCTGCCCCCTCCCCATCAGACACACACCCTGCCTCTCTTTCCCTCACATATCGCTACCCCCCCCTCCCCATCAGACACACCCTGCCTCTCTTTCCCTCACATATCGCTACCCCCCCATCAGACACACCCTGCTCTCTCCCTCACATATCGCTACTCCCCCTCCCCATCAGACACACACCCTGCCTCTCTTTCCCTCACATATCGCTACCCCCCCATCAGACACACACCCTGCCTCTCTTTCCCTCACATATCGCTACCCCCCCCCCTCCCATCAGACACACACCCTGCCTCTCCTTCCCTCACATATCGCTACCCCCCCCCCCATCAGACACACCCTGCCTCTCTTTCCCTCACATATCGCTACCCCCCCCCCATCAGACACACACCCTGCCTCTTCTCCCTCACATATCGCTACCCCCTCCCCATCAGACACACACCCTGCCTCTCTTTCCCTCACATATCGCTACCCCCCTCCCCATCAGACACACACACCTGCCTCTCTTTCCCTCACATATCGCTACCCCCCCCATCAGACACACACCCTGCCTCTCTCTCCCTCACATATCACTACCCCCTCCCCATCAGACACACCCCTGCCTCTCTTTTCCCTCACATCGCTACCCCCATCAGACACACTGCCTCTCTTTCCCTCACATATCGCTCAAGACACACCCTGCCTCCTCTCCATCACCCCCCATCAGACACACACCCTGCCTCTCTTTCCCTCACATATCGCTACCCCCCCCCATCAGACACACACCCTGCCTCTCTTTCCCTCACATATCGCTACCCCCCCCCCATCAGACACACACCCTGCCTCTCTTTCCCTCACATATCGCTACCCCCCTCCTCCCCATCAGACACACACCCGCCTCCTCTCTTTCCCTCACATATCGCCTCTCTTTCCTCCCCATCAGACACACACCCTGCCTCTCTTTCCTCACATATCGCTACCCCCCCCCATCAGACACACACCCTGCCTCTCTTTCCCTCACATATCGCTACTCCCCCCTCCCCATCAGACACACACCCTGCCTCTCTTTCCTCACATATCGCTACCCCCCCCCATCAGACACACACCCTGCCTCTCCTTCCTCACATATCGACCCACACACTGCCTCTCCTCCACTCCCCATCAGACACACACCCTGCCTCTCTCTCCCTCACATGTCGCTACCCCCCCTCCCATCAGACACACACCCTGCCTCTCTTTCCCTCACATATCGCTACTCCCCCTCCCCATCAGACACACACCCTGCTCTCTTTCCTCACATATCCCCCCCCCCCCCTCCCCATCAGACACACACCCTGCCTCTCTTTCCCTCACATATCAAGCTTCCCCCCCATCAGACACACACCCTGCCTCTCCTTCCTCACATATCGCTACCCCCCCCCCCCATCAGACACACACCCTGCCTCTTTCCCTCACATATCGCTGCCCCCCCACAGACACACACCTGCCTCTCTCTCCCTCACATATCGCTACCCCCTCCCCATCAGACACACACCCTGCCTCTTTTCCCTCACATATCGCTACCCCCCCCATCAGACACACACCCTGCCTCTCTCTCTCCTCACATATCGCTACCCCCCCTCCTCTCCTCCATCAGACACACACCCTGCCTCTCTTTTCCTCACATATCGCTACCCCACTCCCCATCAGACACACACCCTGCCTCTCTTTCCCTCACATATCGCTACCCCCCATCAGACACACACCCTGCCTCTCTCTCCCTCACATATCGCTACCCCCCCCCCATCAGACACACACCCTGCCTCTTTCCCTCACATATCGCTACCCCCCCCCCATCAGACACACACCCTGCCTCTCTTTCCCTCACATATCGCTACCCCCTCCCCTCCCCATCAGACACACACCCTGCCTCTCTTTCCCTCACATATCGCTACCCCCCCCCCCCCATCAGACACACACCCTGCCTCTCTTTCCCTCACATATCGCTACCCCCCCATCAGACACACCCCTGCCTCTCTTTCCCTCACATATCGCTACCCCCCATCAGACACACACCCTGCCTCTCTTTCCCTCACATATCGCCCCCCTCCCCATCAGACACACACCCTGCCTCTTTTCCCTCACATATCGCTACCCCCCCCCATCAGACACACACCCTGCCTCTCTTTCCCTCACATATCGCTACCCCCCTCCCCATCAGACACACACCCTGCCTCTCTTTCCCTCACATATCGCTACCCCTCCCCATCAGACACACACCCTGCCTCTCTTTCCCTCACATATCGCTACCCCCCCCCCCCCATCAGACACACACACCCTGCCTCTCTCTCCCTCACATATCGCTACCCCTCCCCATCAGACACACACCCTGCCTCTCTTTCCCTCACATATCGCTACCCCCCCCATCAGACACACACCCTGCCTCTCTTTCCCTCACATATCGCTACCCCCCCCATCAGACACACACCCTGCCTCTCTTTCCCTCACATATCGCTACCCCCCCTCCCCATCAGACACACACCCTGCCTCTCTTTCCCTCACATATCGCTACCCCCCCCTCCATCAGACACACACCCTGCCTCTCTTCCCCCTCACATATCGCTACCCCCCCATCAGACACACACCCTGCCTCTCTTTCCCTCACATATCGCTACCCCCCCCCCATCAGACACACACCCTGCCTCTCTTTCCCTCACATATCGCTACCCCCATCAGACACACACCCTGCCTCTCTTTCCCTCACATATCGCTTACCCCCCCCATCAGACACACACCCTGCCTCTCTTTCCCTCACATATCGCTACCCCCCCCATCAGACACACACCCTGCCTCTCTTTCCCTCACATATCGCTACCCCCCCCCTCCCCATCAGACACACACCCTGCCTCTCTTTCCCTCACATATCACTACCCCCCCCCCCCATCAGACACACACCCTGCCTCTCTTCCCTCACATCACTACCCCCTCCCCATCAGACACACACCCTGCTCTCTTTCCCTCACATATCGCTACCCCCCCCCCCATCAGACACACACCCTGCCTCTCTTTCCCTCACATATCCCTACCCCCCCCCCCCATCAGACACACCCTGCCTCTCTTTCCCTCACATATTACCCCCTCCCCTCCCCATCAGACACACACCCTGCCTCTCTTTCCCTCATATCCCCCCCCCCTCCCCATCAGACACACACCCTGCCTCTTTTCCCTCACATATCGCTACCCCCTCCCCATCAGACACACACCCTGCCTCTCTTTCCCTCACATATCCCTACCCCCCCCCCATCAGACACACACCCTGCCTCTCTCTCCTCACCCCCCCCATCCGTTTTTCGCTACCCCCCCCCCATCAGACACACACCCTGCCTCTCTCTCCCTCACATATCGCCTCTCTCTCCCTCCACCCCCCCTCCCCATCAGACACACACCCTGCCTCTCTTTCCCTCACATATCGCTACCCCCCCTCCCCATCAGACACACCCTGCCTCTCTTTCCCTCACATATCGCTACCCCCCCCCCATCAGACACACACCCTGCCTCTCTTTCCCTCACATATCGCTACCCCCCCCCTCCCCATCAGACACACACCCTGCCTCTCTCTCCCTCACATATCGCTGCCCCTCCCCATCAGACACACACACCTGCCTCTTTTCCTCATATCGCTACCCCCCCCATCAGACACACACCCTGGCCTCTCTTTCCCTCACATATCGCTACCCCCCCCCACCAGACACACACCCTGCCTCTTTTCCCTCACATATCGCTACCCCCCATCAGACACACCTGCCTCTCTTTCCCTCACATATCGCTACCCCCCCCCCATCAGACACACACCCTGCCTCTCTTTCCCTCACATATCGCTACCCCCCTCCCCATCAGGACACACACCCTGCCTCTCTTTCCCTCACATATCGCTACCCCCCCCATCAGACACACACCCTGCCTCTCTTTCCCTCACATATCGCTACCCCCATCAGACACACACCCTGCCTCTTCCCTCACATATCGCTACCCCCCTCCCCATCAGACACACACCCTGCCTCTCTTCCTCACATATCGCTACCCCCCTCCCCATCAGACACACACCCTGCCTCTTTCCCTCACATATCGCTACCCCCTCCCCATCAGACACACCCCTGCCTCTCTTTCCCTCACATATCTCTACCCCCCCCCTCCCCATCAGGACACACACTGCCTCTTTCCCTCACATATCGCTACCCCCCCCCCCCATCAGACTTCACACCCTGCCTCTCTTTCCCTCACATATCTCTACCCCCCCCCATCAGACACACACCCTGCCTCTCTTCCCTCACATATCGCCCCCCCATCAGACACACCCTGCCTCTCTTTCCTCACATATCTCTACCCCCCCCCCCCCCATCAGACACACACCCTGCCTCTCTCTCCTCACATATCGCTCCCCCATCAGACACACACCCTGCCTCTCTTTTTCCCTCACATATCTCTACCCCCCATCAGACACACACCCTGCCTCTTCCCTCACATACTACCCCCCCCCCATCAGACACACACCCTGCCTCTTCCCTCACATATATTTCACCCCCCTCCCCATCAGACACACACCCTGCCTCTTCCCTCACACATATCTCTACCCCCCCCATCAGACACACACCCTGCCTCTCTTTCCCTCATCCTCAGCTACCCCCCCTCCCCCATCAGACACACCCTGCCTCTCTTTCCCTCACATATAGCTACCCCCACCCCATCAGACACACACCCCTGCCTCTCTTTCCCTCACATATCGCTACCCCCCATCAGACACACACCCTGCCTCTCTCTCCCTCCCCATGCTCAGCTACCCCCCCCATCAGACACACACCCTGCCTCTCTCTCTCCCTCACCCATATCGCTCACCCCCCCCTCCCCATCAGACACACACACCCTGCCTCTCTTTCCCTCACATATCGCTACCCCCCTCCCCATCAGACACACACCCTGCCTCTCTTTCCCTCACATATCGCTACCCCCTCCCCATCAGACACACACCCTGCCTCTCTTTCCCTCACATATACCCCCCCCCCCATCAGACACACACCCTGCCTCTCTCCCTCACATATCGCTACCCCCTCCCCATCAGACACACACCCTGCCTCTCTTTCCCTCACATATCGCTACCCCCCCCCCATCAGACACACACCCTGCCTCTCTTTCCCTCACATATCATTCACCCCCCTCCCCATCAGACACACACCTGCCTCTCTTTCCCTCACATATCGCTACCCCCTCCCATCAGACACACACCCTGCCTCTCTTTCCCTCACATATCGCTACCCCCTCCCCATCAGACACACACCCTGCCTCTCTTTCCCTCACATATCGCTACCCCCTCCCCCATCAGACACACACCCTGCCTCTCTTTCCCTCACATATCGCTACCCCCTCCCCATCAGACACACACCCTGCCTCTCTTTCCCTCACATATCGCTACCCCCCCCCCATCAGACACACACCCTGCCTCTCTTTCCCTCACATATCGCTACCCCCTCTCCCATCAGACACACACCCTGCCTCTCTTTCCCTCACATATCGCTACCCCCCTCCCCATCAGACACACACCCTGCCTCTCTTTCCCTCACATATCGCTACCCCCCCTCCCCATCAGACACACACCCTGCCTCTCTTTCCCTCACATATCGCTACCCCCCTCCATCAGACACACCCTGCCTCTCTTTCCCTCACATATCGCTACCCCCCCCCCATCAGACACACACCCTGCCTCTCTTTCCCTCACATATCGCTACCCCCCCTCCCCATCAGACACACACCCTGCCTCTCTTTCCCTCACATATCGCTACCCCCCTCCCCATCAGACACAC
Organism: Oncorhynchus masou masou; assembly: GCF_036934945.1. NCBI lineage: Eukaryota > Metazoa > Chordata > Actinopteri > Salmoniformes > Salmonidae > Oncorhynchus > Oncorhynchus masou. The sequence continues at coordinate 4,999 of NW_027011947.1, read as the reverse complement.
ACCCTGCCTCTCTCTCCCTCACATATCGCTACCCCCCCTCCCCATCAGACACACACCCTGCCTCTCTTTCCCTCACATATCGCTACCCCCCCTCCCCATCAGACACACACCCTGCCTCTCTTTCCCTCACATATCGCTACCCCCCCTCCCCATCAGACACACACCCTGCCTCTCTTTCCCTCACATATCGCTACCCCCCTCCCCATCAGACACACACCCTGCCTCTCTTTCCCTCACATATCGCTACCCCCTCCCCATCAGACACACACCCTGCCTCTCTTTCCCTCACATATCGCTACCCCCCCCCATCAGACACACACCCTGCCTCTCTTTCCCTCACATATCGCTACCCCCCCCCCCATCAGACACACACCCTGCCTCTCTTTCCCTCACATATCGCTACCCCCCCATCAGACACACACCCTGCCTCTCTTTCCCTCATACTCGCTACCCCCCCATCAGACACACACCCTGCCTCTCTTTCCCTCACATATCGCTACCCCCCTCCCCATCAGACACACACCCTGCCTCTCTTTCCCTCACATATCGCTACCCCCCTCCCCATCAGACACACACCCCTGCCTCTCTTTCCCTCACATATCGCTACCCCCCCTCCCCATCAGACACACACCCTGCCTCTCTTTCCCTCACATATCGCTACCCCCCCCCCATCAGACACACACCCTGCCTCTCTTTCCCTCACATATCGCTACCCCCCTCCCCATCAGACACACACCCTGCCTCTCTTTCCCACATATGCACCCCCATCAGACACACATCCTGCCCCTCATTCCCTACCCCCTCCCCATCAGACACACACCCTGCCTCTCTTTCCCTCACATATCGCTACCCCCCCCCCTCCCCATCAGACACACACCCTGCCTCTCTTTCCCTCACATATCGCTACCCCCCCCCTCCCCATCAGACACACACCCTGCCTCTCTTTCCCTCACATATCGCTACCCCCCTCCCCATCAGACACACACCCTGCCTCTCTTTCCCTCACATATCGCTACCCCCCCTCCCCATCAGACACACACCCTGCCTCTCTCTCCCTCACATATCGCTACCCCCCCTCCCATCAGACACACACCCTGCCTCTCTTTCCCTCACATATCGCTACCCCCCTCCCCATCAGACACACACCCTGCCTCTCTTTCCCTCACATATCGCTACCCCCCCTCCCCATCAGACACACACCCTGCCTCTCTTTCCCTCACATATCGCTACCCCCCCTCCCCATCAGACACACACCCTGCCTCTCTTTCCCTCACATATCGCTACTCCCCCTCCCCATCAGACACACACCCTGCCTCTCTTTCCCTCACATATCGCTACCCCCCCTCCCCATCAGACACACACCCTGCCTCTCTTTCCCTCACATATCGCTACCCCCCCTCCCCATCAGACACACACCCTGCCTCTCTTTCCCTCACATATCGCTACCCCCCTCCCCATCAGACACACACCCTGCCTCTCTTTCCCTCACATATCGCTACCCCCCTCCCCATCAGACACACACCCTGCCTCTCTCTCCCTCACATATCGCTACCCCCCCTCCCATCAGACACACACCCTGCCTCTCTTTCCCTCACATATCGCTACCCCCCCTCCCCATCAGACACACACCCTGCCTCTCTTTCCCTCACATATCGCTACCCCCCCTCCATCAGACACACACCCTGCCTCTCTTTCCCTCACATATCGCTACCCCCCCTCCCCATCAGACACACACCCTGCCTCTCTTTCCCTCACATATCGCTACCCCCCTCCCCATCAGACACACACCCTGCCTCTCTCTCCCTCACATATCGCTACCCCCCCTCCCCATCAGACACACACCCTGCCTCTCTTTCCCTCACATATCGCTACCCCCCCCCCCCCCCATCCAGACACACACCCTGCCTCTCTTTCCCTCACATCGCTACCCCCCTCCCCATCAGACACACACCCTGCCTCTCTTTCCCTCACATATCGCTACCCCCCCCCCATCAGACACACACCCTGCCTCTCTTCCCTCACATATCGCTACCCCCCCCCCTCCCCATCAGACACACACCCTGCCTCTCTTTCCCTCACATATCGCTACCCCCTCCCCATCAGACACACACCCTGCACTCTCTTTCCCTCACATATCGCTACCCCCCCTCCCCATCAGACACACACCCTGCCTCTCTTTCCCTCACATATCGCTACCCCCTCCCCATCAGACACACACCCTGCCTCTCTCTCCCTCACATATCGCTACCCCCCCTCCCCATCAGACACACCCCTGCCTCTCTTTCCCTCACATATCGCTACCCCCCCTCCCCATCAGACACACACCCTGCCTCTCTTTCCCTCACATGTCGCTACCCCCCTCCCCATCAGACACACACCCTGCCTCTCTTTCCCTCACATATCGCTACCCCCCCCTCCCCATCAGACACACACCCTGCCTCTCTTTCCCTCACATATCGCTACCCCCCCTCCCCATCAGACACACACCCTGCCTCTCTTTCCCTCACATATCGCTACCCCCCCTCCCCATCAGACACACACCCTGCCTCTCTTTCCCTCACATATCGCTACCCCCCCTCCCATCAGACACACACCCTGCCTCTCTCTCCCTCACATATCGCTACCCCCCCCATCAGACACACACCTACTTGCCTCTCTCCCTCACATATCGCTACCCCCCCCCCTCCCCCCCATCAGACACACACCCTGCACCTCTCTCTCCCTCATATCGCTACCCCCTCCCCATCAGACACACACCCTGCCTCTCTTTCCCTCACATGTCGCTACCCCCCCTCCATCACACACACCCTGCCTCTCTTTCCCTCACATATCGCTACCCCCCCCCCCATCAGACACACACCCTGCCTCTCTCTCCCTCACATATGCTACCCCCATCAGACACACACCCTGCCTCTCTTTCCCTCACATATCATACCCCCCCCCTCCCCCCATCAGACACACACCCTGCCTCTCTTTCCCTCACATATCCTTCCCCCCCCCCCCATCAGACACACACCCTGCCTCTCTTTCCCTCACATATCGCTACCCCCCCTCCCCATCAGACACACACCCTGCCTCTCTTTCCCTCACATATCGCTACCCCCTCCCCATCAGACACACACCCTGCCTCTCTTTCCCTCACATATCGCTACCCCCCCTCCCCATCAGACACACACCCTGCCTCTCTTTCCCTCACATATCCCTACCCCCCCCTCCCCATCAGACACACACCCTGCCTCTCTTTCCCTCACATATCGCTACCCCCCCTCCCCATCAGACACACACCCTGCCTCTCTTTCCCTCACATGCCTACCCCCCCCCCCATCAGACACACACCCTGCCTCTCTTTCCCTCCATCGCTACCCCCCTCCCCATCAGACACACACCCTGCCTCTCTCTCCCTCACATGTCGCTACCCCCCTCCCCATCAGACACACACCCTGCCTCTCTTTCCCTCACATATCGCTACCCCCCCCCCATCAGACACACACCCTGCCTCTCTTCCCTCACATATCGCTACCCCCCCCCCCCATCAGACACACACCCTGCCTCTCTTTCCCTCACATATCGCTACCCCCCCTCCCCATCAGACACACACCCTGCCTCTCTCTCCCTCACATATCAGCTACCCCCCCTCCATCAGACACACACCCTGCCTCTCTTTCCTCACATATCGCTACCCCCCCCCCCATCAGACACACACCCTGCCTCTCTCTCCCTCACATATCGCTACCCCCTCCCCATCAGACACACCCTGCCTCTCTCTCCCTCACATATCGCTACCCCCCCATCAGACACACACCCTGCCTCTCTTTCCCTCACATGTAAGCTACCCCCCCCCCCCCATCAGACACACACCCTGCCTCTCTTTCCCTCACATATCGCTACCCCCCCCCCCCCCCCATCAGACACACACCCTGCCTCTCTTTCCCTCACATATCGCTACCCCCCCCCATCAGACACACCCTGCCTCTCTTTCCCTCACATATCGCTACCCCCCCCCATCAGACACACACCCTGCCTCTCTTTCCTCACATATCGCTACCCCCCCTCCCCCCATCAGACACACACCCTGCCTCTCTTTCCCTCACATATCGCTACCCCCCCCCCCATCAGACACACACCCTGCCTCTCTTTCCCTCACATACGCTACCCCCATCAGACACCCTGCCTCTCTTTCCTCACATATCTCTACCCCCCCCATCAGACACACACCCTGCCTCTCTTTCCTCACATATCGCTACCCCCCCCCCCATCAGACACACACCCTGCACCTCTCTTTCCCTCACATATCGCTACCCCCCCTCCCCATCAGACACACACCCTGCCTCTCCCCTCCCTCCCCATCAGACACACACACCCTGCCTCTCTTTCCCTCACATATCGCTACCCCCCCTCCCCATCAGACACACCCCTGCCTCTCTTTCCCTCACATATCGCTACCCCCCCCCATCAGACACACACCCTGCCTCTCTCTCCCTCACATATACGCTACCCCCCTCCCACTTCACACACCCTGCCTCTCTCCCTCACATATCTCTACCCCCATCAGACACACACCCTGCCTCTCTCTCTCCCTCACATCGCTACCCCCCCCCATCAGACACACACCCTGCCTCTCTTTCCCTCACATATCTCTACCCCCCCCATCAGACACACCCTGCCTCTCTTTCCCTCCCACATATCGCTACCCCCCCTCCCCATCAGACACACACCCTGCCTCTCTTTCCCTCACATATCGCTACCCCCCTCCCCATCAGACACACACCCTGCCTCTCTTTCCCTCACATATCTCTACCCCCCCCCCCATCAGACACACCCTGCCTCTCTTTCCCTCACATATCGCTACCCCCCCATCAGACACACACCCTGCCTCTCTTTCCCTCACATATAAGCTACCCCCCCCCCTCCCCATCAGACACACACCCTGCCTCTCTTTCCCTCACATATAGCTACCCCCCCCATCAGACACACACCCTGCCTCTCTTTCCCTCACATA
>NW_027011946.1:0-21525 GCF_036934945.1 Oncorhynchus masou masou | reverse complement strand
CTAAGATGGGGAGAAGTCTGTCAACAGTAAAGTGCTGCTCTGCCTTCTTAACACTATCAACAAGGCAGGTCCTACAGGCCCTAGTTTCTACCTTCTTAACAGCACTATCAACAAGGCAGGTCCTACAGGCCCTAGTTTCTACCTTCTTAACAACACTATCAACAAGGCAGGTCCTAGTTTCTACCTTCTTAACAGCACTATCAACAAGGCAGGTCCTACAGGCCCTAGTTTCTACCTTCTTAACAACACTATCAACAAGGCAGGTCCTACAGGCCCTAGTTTCTACCTTCTTAACAACACTATCAACAAGGCAGGTCCTAGTTTCTACCTTCTTAACAGCACTATCAACAAGGCAGGTCCTACAGGCCCTAGTTTCTACCTTCTTAACAACACTATCAACAAGGCAGGTCCTACAGGCCCTAGTTTCTACCTTCTTAACAACACTATCAATAAGGCAGGTCCTAGTTTCTACCTTCTTAACAGCACTATCAACAAGGCAGGTCCTACAGGCCCTAGTTTCTACCTTCTTAACAGCACTATCAACAAGGCAGGTCCAACAGGCCCTAGTTTTTTTAACACCTGGACTACTGTTCAGTCGTGTGGTCAGGTGACACAAAGAGGGACTTGGGAAAATTGCAATTGTCTCAGAACGACTGGCCCTTGGATGTACAGAGAGAGCTAACAATAATATGCATGTCAATCTCTCCTGGCTCCAAGTGGAGGTGAGATTGACTTCATCACTACTTGTATTTATGAGAGATGTTGAATGCACAGAGCTGTCTGTCTAAACTACTGGCACACAGTCGACACCCATGCATACCCCATAAGACATGCCACCAGAGGTCTTCACAGCCCCCAAGTCCAGAACAGACTATTGGGAGGCACACAGTACTACATGAGAGCCATGACTACATGGAACTCTATTCCACATCAGGTAACTGATGCAGCAGTAAAATTAGATTTAAAATACAGATAACAATACAGTCCCCGCTGTTCCATAAGGTGTAACAATCGCACACTTGGATTTTGTGTTATAGATGTGTGGTAGTAGAGGCCCGGGCACACAGTGTGTTGTGAAATCTGTTATGAATGTATTATAAATGTTTTTGACAGACACCAGGAAGAGTCTGCTGCTACCAGGGATCCATAACAAACACAAAATGTGCACATTTGTTGACATTCATTGCTAGTTAGTGAGTTATTTGCCCAGTTATAGCTCACTTTTGGACAGCAATGAAAAAATCCTGGAACAGTAATGGTGTGCGTCACCCGTGTGTGTGTGTCAGTGGGCTGACAGACATTACGCAACAGGTAAAATAATGAGCTACAGGGGAAACAGAACCAATTCAAAACGGTGTAGTTTGGCTGGTTATCACACTAGTTAACTATCAGCATGTATTAAATGGCACTCATGTCTAATATACTTTATTTATTTAACAAGGCAAGTCAGTTAAGGGGAACAATTGGTTAACTGCCTTGTTCGTGGCAAAACAACATTTAGTTTTTTACCTTGTCAGCTCGGGGATTCGACCCAGCAACATTTTGGTGACTGGCCCTACGCTCTAACCACAAGGCTACCCGCCTCCCCCCTACGCTCTAACCACTAGACTAGGCTACCCGCCTCCCCCCGACGCTCTAACCACTAGACTAGGCTACCCGCCTCCCCCCGACGCTCTAACCACTAGGCTAGGCTACCCGCCTCCCCCCGACGCTCTAACCACTAGGCTAGGCTACCCGCGCCCCCCCCTGACGCACTAACCACTAGGCTACCCGCCTCCCCCCGACGCTCTAACCACTAGGCTAGGCTACCCGCCTCCCCCGACGCTCTAACCACTAGGCTAGGCTACCCCGCGCCCCCTGACGCTCTAACCACTAGGCTACCCGCCTCCCCCCGACGCTCTAACCACTAGGCTAGGGCTACCCGCCTCCCCCGACGCCTAACCACTAGACTAGGCTACCCGCCTCCCCCGACGCTCTAACCACTAGGCTAGGCTACCCGCTCCCCCCGACGCTCTAACCACTAGGCTAGGGCTACCCGCGCCCCCCCGGCGCACTAACCACTAGGCTACCCGCCTCCCCGACGCTCTAACCACTAGGCTAGGCTACCCGCCTCCCCCGACGCTCTAACCACTAGGCTAGGCTACCCGCGCCCTGACGCTCTAACCACTAGGCTACCCGCCTCCCCCGACGCTCTAACCACTAGGCTAGGCTACCCGCGCCCCCGGACGCTCTAACCACTAGGCTACCCGCCTCCCCCCTACGCTCTAACCACTAGGCTACCCGCCTCCCCACTAGGGTTGGCCTCACCCAGTATCTCTCCAGGTGGAGGGTTGGCGGGCCTCACCCAGTAACACTCCAGGTGGAGGGTTGGCGGGCCACACCCAGTAACACTCCAGGTGGAGGGTTGGCGGGCCACACCCAGTAACACTCCAGGTGGAGGGTTGGCGGCCACACCCAGTAACACTCCAGGTGGAGGGTTGGCGGGCCACACCCAGTAACACTCCAGGTGGAGGGTTGGCGGGCCACACCCAGTAACACTCCAGGTGGAGGGTTGGCGGGCCACACCCAGTAACACTCCAGGTGGAGGGTTGGCGGGCCACACCCAGTAACACTCCAGGTGGAGGGTTGGCGGGCCACACCCAGTAACACTCCAGGTGGAGGGTTGGCGGGCCACACCCAGTAACACTCCAGGTGGAGGGTTGGCGGGCCACACCCAGTAACACTCCAGGTGGAGGGTTGGCGGGCCACACCCAGTAACACTCCAGGTGGAGGGTTGGCGGGCCACACCCAGTAACTCTCCAGGTGGAGGGTTGGCGGGCCACACCCAGTAACTCTCCAGGTGGAGGGTTGGCCACACCCAGTAACTCTCCAGGTGGAGGGTTGGCCACACCCAGTAACTCTCCAGGTGGAGGGTTGGCCACACCCAGTAACTCTCCAGGTGGAGGGTTGGCGGGCCACATGTGTTTTGCACAGCAGCCTATCAGTGCAGTGTTTTACTTGGTGGGGTGTTAAGTGCCTTGCTCAAGGCTACAACGACAGGAGATGGTGTCTTATATATGGGATCAGAGACCAGCAGCCTTCCAGTGTCAATACCAGTGATGTATAAAAATTAAATTGAACCTTTATTTAACTAGGCAAGTCAGTTAAGAATGTGTTCTTATTTACAATGACGGCCTACCCGGCCAAACCCGGACGGCTGGCCCAATTGTGAGCCGCCCTACAGGACTCTCAATCACGGCCAGATGTGATACAGCCTGGATTAATTAAGGTTATTTTGGTTAAATTGTTCCTTGCAACATGGAAAAAAAGCGAGTCGATTGTTGTTCTGACAAGTAAGAAATAAGGTATAGCGCTGGCTTCCAACCCCTACTGGATTGGGTGACAATAGCTGCTGATATGTCGAACTACCTAGCTTGCGAGGCTTGCACCACATGAGGGCAAGGCTAGCACTACCTAGCTTGCGAGGCTATTCCCACATGAGGGCAAGGCTAGCACTACCTAGCTTGCGAGGCTAGCACCACATGAGGGCAAGGCTAGCACTACCTAGCTTGCGAGGCTCGCACCACATTAGGGCAAGCCTAGCACTACCTAGCTTGCGAGGCTAGCACCACATTAGGGCAAGGCTAGCACTACCTAGCATTCCAGTGTTTAATTGCTATATTGTAATTGCTTTGCCACCATGGCCTATTTATTGCCTTACCGCTCTGATCCTACCTCATTTGCACATGCTGTATATAGATTTTTCTACTGTATTATTGACTGTATGATTGCTTATTCCATGTGTAACTCTGTTGTTGTTGTCGAATTGTTTTGCTTTCTTGGCCAGGTCGCAGTTGCAAATGAGAACTTGTTCTCAACTGGCCTACCTGGTTAAATAAAGGTGATATGAATATAAATAAAAATACATGCGCCACACGAGGGTGAGGCTGGCGCCACACGAGGGTGAGGCTGGCGCCACACGAGGGTGAGGCTGGCGCCACACGAGGGTGAGGCTGGCGCCACATGAGGGTGAGGCTGGCGTGGTTAGGTCAGTGACGCTTGTATAGTGTATATTACCAGTAAAGCAATGCTGCCAAAACGGTTCCTTTGAACACACCTTGACAATAAAAAAATAAAAAAATCATGAATTATATGAAGATGGTCCTCGTCTTTTTTCATGTGCCAAACAAACTTCTATTGGTTTGGCAATTAAGTATTGAATGGTTAAACTCCCTTATCCTACCTGGTAGTCACTGCTGCAGGCCTTGTAGGCTGCACTGAGGGCCTCATAGAGGAGTGAGGTGTAGTGACATGGTGGCTGGGGGTTCCATTTCTGACTGGAGGAGTAAACACTGAGCCAGAGGAGGTCGAGCCTCGGTCTGAGCTCTCCATCACATTCTGAGAGAGAGACACCCGAGACAAAAAAAAAAAAAAGTTTTTATTTATTTAAAATGTTGACTTTTCAGTTTAATTATTCTTACAGGGTAAATTCCAATTATCAGAAAATAAAAGTTTTCCTAATTTAAAATTTACCCAGAGTGATTTACCTTATCGATGCATGGTTTAACACCAATCATTATAGCCTCGCCAAAATCTTCCCGTCTTTACTAAGAGCTTTTCTTGCTTGTAGTTTTGACTGATATTGAAAGTGCATCCAGTTACCAGTGTTGGACATCTAGAACAAGAACAGAACGGTGTGACAGGACAGAACACATGCGCGCACAAACACAAGCACACACACAAATATAAGCACACACACAAAAAAAACAAAATACACACGCACACTCACTTGAACATTATTTTCAAAAGGATGTATATTGTTACCACATGTTTCGTTATGTTTCCATACTGGGCGAACTGCAACAGAATATAAGACGCGGAGGCCGGAGGGAACCTGTTTTAACAACAAAACAAAGCATTAGTCATTCAGGAAGCTGTTTATTTTTCACCTCGATAATCCCATTGCATTGTGGGCCACAGATCAAAACACATTCGGTCTTCCTCCATAAGGTCTTCCTTAAAAGTGAACAGAGATGATTTGATTGGTCCTACAGTGAAAAAAAACTCTGTCCACCTGGTAAACCAGGTGATCTATAAAAAGAATGTATCCAATTATTTCAACAGTTAAAAGTTAGATATTAGGGGGGGTGCAATACCAGGAACATACCCAAATACGGTGATCCATGTATCATCTAGATGGTCTTCAGAAGACAGTGCATCTCCTGAGTGAAGAAAGGGTCGACTTGGGCTGGAGACATTGTTGACTTGGCCTGCTGACTGGTACTAGCAGGACTAAATAGACTGGACGCTGTCAGAGAAAATTAGGACATACCTGAGAAATCACTCTCCTAGTAAAAAAATAAATAAATAAATTGGAACAAATAAGTTAATGTTTTTGATTCATTCTCGCTCACCTGTTCCTGGTGTGACAGCCATATAACCAGACAGTGGGGTTTGCATCATTGAGAAGGGCTAAGAGAAGATAATTTTAGACGTTATTACATGTCGTCTTGACGTAGATACACAACTCAAAATAAAAAGCTTCTGGTGAGATGCTAATATAGCAGGTGTAGAATCACTAGCGTTTGGTTAGAACACTTGCCTGGCTAACGCAACAGACCTCAGTGTGACTAAAGAGTCTGGGGGCACTGATGTGATCGGCATGATGCATCCATAACGAAAGGAGCTGTGCTTTTACATTGTTGTTTGTGCTGTCGCTCAAAACACCAACACACACAACACCTGCGCACCAAACTCTTGCTTTTCAAATCCAAACAGCGAGAGATCTCAATCGCTTCAAAGCCAAAAGCAGCGTTAACCCGGCCAGTGGGCCCACAGCATTCCTGCTCACTGGCTAAACCAGTGGTCAGCCAGGCTATTAGAACACTGTCTGAGTGTAACGTGTCCAGACCAGTGACCAGGCTACTAGAACACTGCTCTGTGAATGTAAAGTGTCCAGACCAGTGACCAGGCTATTAGTGTCCAGACTAGTGACCAGGCTATTAGAACACTGCTCTGTGAATGTAAAGTGTCCAGGCTATTAGAACACTGCTCTGTGAATGTAAAGTGTCCAGACCAGTGACCAGGCTATTAGAACACTGCTCTGTGAATGTAAAGTGTCCAGGCCAGTGACCATGCTATTAGAACACTGCTCTGTGAGTGTAACGTGTCCAGACCAGTGACCAGGCTATTAGAACACTGCTCTGTGAATGTAAAGTGTCCAGGCCAGTGACCAGGCTATTAGAACACTGCTCTGTGAATGTAAAGTGTCCAGGCCAGTGACCAGGCTATTAGAACACTGCTCTGTGAATCTAAAGTGTCCAGGCTATTAGAACACTGCTCTGTGAATGTAAAGTGTTGTTACACATAAGGAGAGGGATGGAACCTACTCTGTTAAAAAGTACCTGTTTATGTGCACACATAGGGGACATCCCGATGGCAGGACTGGAGAGATCATCATAGATACTCCTAACTGGAGGGGCCCCACTCTTGTCTTTAGGTGTAGGAACTACAGGTTGGGGGGGAGAGCCACCTAACAGAGTGAGGGTTAGAGAAAGTCAGGGACCAATCGGAAATAGAGCAGAGAGGACCGACTGCCTTTGTCAGAACACGACACAAAGTGAAAGTAACATCTGACAGTAACAAATGAGGTGTTTTAAAGCAAGTTAGGCCGATCAAGCTGGAGGAGTTAGCTAGCCTAATTTGTCTATGAATGGGATGTTAGATAATGATGTATGACAGATTGAAAAGTCAGCTAGCTAGCTATTTGTTTTAACTAGTAAATGACAAAATGACCCCCAAAAGCAAACTCCCCCTCACCTGCTTGAAATGGTGACCTCATTTCCATGACCCCAAATGACCGAGGCAGGGGTGTGACAGGTGCTGGCAGATCCCCCTATCAAAAACCCGGGAAGGAACTGGGCACCCAGGCCGGGTTTAGGCGATGTTGGGGAACCCAGAGTCATTGGTTCTGTGCCTAGTGGGACACATGGCAGGTAACATTAGTTAGCAAAGCTATTACGTTAACTACACTAAATTAAAATATAAACGCAAAATTGAGGTAAAGTTCATATAAGGAAATCAGTCCATTTTAAATTCATTTCCATATGACTGGGAACACAGATATGCATCTGTTGGTCAGATACCTTAAAAAAAGAAAGAAGTAGGGGCATGGATCAGAAAACCAGTCAGTATCTGGTGAGACCATCATTTTCTCATGCAGCGTAATATCTTTGTATGGCCGATGTGAAATGGCTAGCTAGTTAGCGGTGGTGCGCTGATAGTGTGTCAGTCGGTGACGTCACTCGCTCCGAGACCTAAAAGTAGTTGTTCCCCCTTGCTCTGCAAGGGCCGTGGCTTCTGTGGAGCGATGGGTAACGATGCTTCGTGAGTGACTGGTTGATGTGTGCAGAGGGTCCCTGGTTCGGGCGAGGACAGGGACGGAGTTGATCAGGCTGTGGATGGCTGGCACTGTGGGCACAGTGTGGATGGCTAACAGTATGGACACATTGTAGATATCTGCATTGTGTCTATGGTGTTAGTTATCTATATTGTGTCTATAGTGTTAGTTATCTACAATGGATGTCATAAGGTGAATTCACCAATTTGTAAGTCGCTCTGGATAAGAGCGTCTGCCAAATGACTTAAATGTAATGTAAAATGTAATCAGGCTGTTGATTGTGGCCTGTGGAATGTTGTCCGCTCCTCTTCAATGGCTGTGCGAAGTTATCAGTGGGAACTGGAACATGCGGTCATACACGTCTATCCAGAGCAGACCAAATGTGGACAATGGGTGAAATGTCTGGCACATTATGGTGCCCCCCAAAAAACAATGCAACAAAGTGCATAAATTAAAGGTGAAACTGTGTTTTCCATTCATGCACTGATTTTCAAGCCTTTGTTTTGGATTAATGACAGTGTGCGGGTCTCCATCTGTCAGTATTCTGATTTTGACTCCTACGCATCTGGAACAGGTGCAGCAATTCTTCAGTTGTGCAAACCCAGTTCCATCAGTTGTCTGGTCTCAGACGATACCCGCAGGTGAAAGGTGAAGAATCCCGCAGGTGAAGAGGTAGGTTATGGTAGAAAAATTCATATTAAATTATCTGGCAACAGCTCTGGTGGACATTCCTGCATTAATTATGCCAATTGCACACTCCCTCAACTTGAGACATCTGTGGCATTGTGTTGTAAAAAATAATAATCACATTTTAGAGTGGTTTTATTGTCCCCAGCACAAGATGCACGTGTCCCCAGCACAAGATACACGTACACGTGCTGTTTAATGAGCTTCTTGATATGACACAATTTTTGGGATCTATTATTTCAGCTCATGAAACATGTTGCATTTAGATTTTTGTTCAGTATAGGTGTTAGCATAATGGTACCTAGCTTTGGAGCTTTGTTATTAGCTAACTAAAGTTAGTCTATTGCCTCTTCCACATTGTTAGCCAATTACCTTACCTAAGTTAGTTGGCTAGTAACTAGGTAACTAACATTAGCTATAATATTTATTTAATCAGGCAAGTTGTTTAAGAACAAATTATTATTTACAATAACGGCCTACGCGGGCCAAACTCAGACGACGGGTTAATTTAGTTTTATAGTCTAGTTTCCTAGCAAGCCACTAACATTACATAAAACTGTCTAAAGAAGCCAACTCATGTGACAATGTCTTGGCTTAGCTAGCTAACGTTAGCACGTAGCACTAGCAGTATTGTCTCTTGTTTAGTTACCTAGCTAGACAAGAGGGAAAAAGGGTTAAGCTACCCACCTTGGAAATCCATCCTAAGGGACCACCGATTGTACCAAACCTTGAAACAAATGATATAATAACAATAATATATATTTAAAATATAGATTATATAGAATAACAAATTCACGCGAATGAAGCAACAGAACAGATATGTATGTTTAAACACACCACCGGACACGCACCTTAAATTTTCAAATTCTGTCGGAAATCTCGCGTTATTTCGGCACCGGTATTCACGCAGCTAGCACGCTGGCCTGCGTAATGGTTCTGTGTTCAGGCAAATGTGATGACGGAATGTTTCATTGAAGCCAGTGAAAACAACATTTATGTATTAGCTAGAAGCTAGACATTATTGGGAAAAAAACTGTAAAGTTATATCTTACTGCAAAGAGGAAAAACGTAGCGCGCATCTAAATCAACACGGAGAAGAAAAGAAAAAAATAATGGCGAGGCTGTCGGAAGTTGCAAAATTTTTGCGGAAGTTATCATAAATAAGCAAGTTTGTTGTGATTTACCACACACGTTCACGATATTGAATGATAGATACTGTAAATGCAAAATGTATAGAAATGAGAACACACTGAGGAAATTACCAGTTATGTGATATTCAGCATTCTTACGTATGTACAAGCAGTTCTGCAGAACATGCTGAATTTATTGGCTTGAATACAACATTTCTGCATCAATTAGGTTACATCCGCTGCAGTTCATTGCATAACACCCAACACACAATACAGCGTTAGCAAATTATGATACTCAAACACATGTATACCTTTATGTGAAGGAGGGGATCACCTATACTGTGGGACTATACAGTTTACATCGAACGCTGGCTTTTGTCTCTCTGTTACGCTATTGAGCATTGCCATAGTATGGTTTGGCATGTAAATGATTACAGGAAGTTTGATAGTAACTCCATACAGTTTAAATAGGCCAGTCTTCTCTGGCTCTCTCCCTGACTCTAGTGACTGGCGTCAGCTGACTACTTGACTGGCATGCCGGTATACTCTTAACCCAAGTTGGGACATCTTTAAAAGGAGTCTGATACTGTAATATTTATAGGCAGGTCTACATGAATAGCAGTACATATGCCATAAACAGCATAAATGCGCACTGTGCTGTGCCTTGGATCCATCAGTCCCTCTGGCAAAAAATATTATCTTTGGTCTGCTTTGAATGTTGAAGGACATTCATAATTCTGACAATTACAAATAAGGTAAATCATGTGATTCATGTCTAGTGAACGAGAATAACTGCAGGCCTTATTGTGACTCAAGCAAACCATAAAGTAGGGCTACGGCTTTAATCGAGGAATTCGTTGCTTGATGCGCTTCAGGCCTACTTTATAAGCGTATATTTGTTTATATCTGTGTTGTCGGTTGCTGTGTAGCCTTCCTTATAATCGGGAGAGAATAACCGTGACTATAGCTAATACTATTGAGAACAACACGCAGATTACTTGTATTGATTAGTTCTGAATCAGACAGTTATCAATGCTGCCAGATGCCATCATCAACATGCCTTTTCTTTTGTGTGTACTGTAGGCCTAGTGTAGTGTGGGCCTATACACTGCAGTGCATAATACTCTAAATAAAGCCTATGTTCAGTGTTCTCTAGTCTAAATGTTTTTTGAAAAGTATACAAATTGAGAACTAACGCAAATGCACATGGTAGAAATAAAATTATTCGATAATGCGAGGATATTTTTCTTCGTCTCTCGGCCGTCGGGCGTAGAACTCGACATTGTGCTCCTTGAATAAATACCTCCTCCACCCCTTTTGCTTCAAAAACCAACGCTACAACCAATGTTAAAATCTTAGAATAAAAAAGACGGTGCCAAACCTCAATTACATTTATTTTGAGTACCGTAATATATATATGTTGTAATATGCTTCTCAGTGAGATCCGCATGCGCTTCCCGACCCGCTTTTTCTTTACATTCCTTTCGTGTCACGCATGCGCAGACGGCTCTTATTGCCATTACCTTATTTGGATATGGTAATTTTCAACTTCAAACAGCCTATCAGTGACCGAATGCGTTATCACGTGACGCTCAAAGATCGCTTGGGAGGCGGTGTCAAGTGTGGAGCTGACTTTAAAAGCAGTGGGCAAGACACAGAGCTCTCAGTGTAGGGAGAAACAGGGAAGAGATGTAATAGGAAACTTGGTTTCTATGAAATTTAGTCATATTTACAAGAAAATAATAATAATAACATAAAGAATCATCAAAAATCCCTCTAAGTTAATAGCCTGCCCATAGGATTTTTAGATTTAGTTCAGGTTATTGAAGGGCATTTACACTCACTATTCTGACACTTTTGTAAAGATGTGTGAGGCAGTTAGTTAGCAAGCTAGCTAGCTAAGGCGGCAGGAGGAGAACAAAAGATTTTTTTTTTCAGTTTTGACCGGTTGCACTGACACCAAGTCCATGCAGAACGTGTCATCACCAACACAATGCCCGTGTTACTTTTTCTGATAGACACGTCCGCGTCAATGAACCAGCGCACCCATCTGGGCACTACCTATCTGGACATAGCAAAAGGCGCTGTTGAGACTTTCATGAAGGTACTGTAACAACGAGACAACAGCCCTGGAAGACCCCCACGCGGGATCGCCGTTTTGACCATCTTTGTGTTAAAGTTACTAACTAACCCTGACAACAAATAATAATCGCTCGATAACCGTTTTTTTCGTTTATTCTTTCCACAGCTTAGAGGCAGAGATCCGGCGAGCCGAGGGGACCGGTATATGTTGATAAATTTTGAGGACGTTCCCCTCGGAATCAAGGTAGAGTTTTTATTTTCGGTCATGTCCTACTTTACATTACGCCAACTAGACAGATTTTTTTTTGTCTTCTCACATTTCGATCACCATATCAATTGTGTGAGAAAAAAATCTTCAGACGGAGCGTTCATAACCCCCTCTTTTTTTAAAACATGGCCGACATTTTGTTTCAATGTGAGCACGGAGCAGCATCAGAGAGGGTAAGAGGCGAAGCGAGAGGTTTCACTCTCACCGAAATCTGTCCAAAATAAACCCAATGCGTTTCTATGGGGTTTATTTTGGACTTAAACTTGTCACCTACCGTTTCCCGCATTTTTGGGACAACAACTTTGATTTGTGAGGGGACAGACACGACCATCTCGTCGTTTATATAGATCTCTGGCAGCATGGAACTCTGGGTGATTTTTTTTTTTTTTATATATATTTTTTAGGCTATAGGACTAGATAGTGGGGAGGGTGGTGTCAGGGTTGTTAACTTATACCACTTTTGAACAACTGTCGCAACTTTACAACGTTACACACTTATTTTTTCTCTGGATTTTTTTTTTTGTGTGGTTCAGTTGCTACAGTAGCATAGAATAAGCAGTCTATTTGTTAACAATATTTCCTAAGGCAAGTAAAGGAAAAAAGTAAATTTACTTACATTGTTTATCAAGTTAATTACACTGTAAAAAAGTTTAATTAATTCACCTGATCTTAGAAATCATCAATGTCAGACAAAATATATATATATATAAGGCCCACTTTGTTCTGTGTATGTTGATGACTTGTATACCTCTTACCCTATTTCAAAAGGCTGGATGGAAAGAGAGCCATGCCACATTCATGACAGAGCTGAGGAACCTTCAAGCAGCAGGACTCACAACTATTGGCCAGTCTTTGAGGACCGCTTTTGATTTGCTCAATCTCAATAGATTAGTGTCTGGGATAGACAACTATGGACAGGTATGTTGTACTCTGAGATAGAGGAGAGAATTGGTCAACTTTTTTTTCTCGCCCCATTCCCCCCCCCCCCCCCCCTCTAGGGTCCCCCATCTTTTGTCCCTACCCTGCCAATCTCACAGTCTTACAAGCATCATGCTCCTGCACATTGTCCCCACACACTCTCCTTGAGTGACAAGTAATGACATGAACCAACAGTGTGGTAGGAGTTCCAACAACATATTTTATTTTGTGTGTTTTCTTTTTTAGCTAGTATTCATGTACTGGTTTTGACTTAATTTTTTTAAAGACATTTTTTGACACTACTGCTGGTTTTCCCATACCCGATGGTAAGGCATGTCATCCAGAACAACCCTTCACAATGAACTTCCTTTATCTCTCCTATTTGTATAGAAGAGAAATGGATAGGCAATAGTTTTAACGTTAGTATGTTACTTAGAACTGGGTTCTCTAAACTGAAACATGAAGGGGGAGGAGAGAGAGAATCTAGAAGCGTTCAAATTTGACCCTATGAGGTCCGGACTAATGCTGGTTTTCTGCTCTACCTGATGATTAATTACACCCACATGGTATCACAGGTTTAAATCAGTCCCTGATTAGAATGGGAGAGTGAAAAAGCAGTGGCACTTGCTTTTGAAGTCCAGATTTGAATTTGAGAGATCTACAGTCAATCAATACATCAGGTGCAGTATAGACAAAGGAGACGGCGTAAGACGTAGTTATATCCTGGCCTTAGACTAGTATCAGTGATGAACAGTGCTCAGGAGATGATCTAGCCTCTAAAGGATTGGTTTCTGCTATGTTAGCCACTCGTCTTTTTTGTTCCTCCCTCTGATAAACCTTGTGAGTGATGGGAATATCCACCCACTGGATGGGACTCTATTGGTTTCCTCCTCTCATTTCCTCTGGCTGTCTACCTGCTATATGCATAGTAAACTGTGGTCAAGTCTGCTTTCGCCTACATTCCAATGTAGGGCAATGTTGACTATTGCATCATACTGTATCTATGGGAACAAGTGGGTCCATTTAAAATAATCATAATAATCTCCCTATTATTCCAATACTATAGTGTACACCCGGTCAGGCTCATTATTTGCTAGTTAAGAGATAATGGTATTGAGGTAAGTTGTCAGGAGGCTGGTTTAATGTATAAATGTTTAACCAGCGTCTGCAGAGACATGAAAGATGTCCGCCCATACCTTCCAAGGGTAATGCATACTTACTACATACATAATGCATGTAGATGTCTCTCTCTCTGTGTTCAAAGGCCTCTGTCACCCCAGCAGAAAGGCACATGTAGGTACAGCATGCACACAATCATCATGCACATACAAACACACGAGTAGAATTTTATTTTGGTGATCCAGTCTTTCCTTTTCAGTTGCGGTAAGATTCCATTTGAGAATGCGTCACAGCCACACCTTAGGTCTCGTCTGGCCACACCCTGCTTCGTCTCCGTCCTCTCACCATGCCTTTTGTTTGAATCCTTGGGTCTCATTCGCATCTCCTTTCCCCTCATAGTAGAGCTGGACTGGTGAAAGCCTCGTCCCCGACAGGGATCCACCCCCCTTTGCTTTCACCTATTCTGTCAATTCAAATGAGGTAGAGGAGAGGAAGTCCGTTCTAGACTATCGAGATGCATCCCCTTGTCTCTGGTCTGAGCACATGGGCTGCTATAACAAAGACCTCAATGTGGTTGTTGTTTTGCCTGGGGGAAGAACACTATGACAGGACCCCTTTTCTCCCCAGGATCCAATCCCTTTCCTGGAGAGCTACCCAGTACTTTTCTGTTGTTGCTCCAATCCCAATTGTAACTTATGCTGTGTTCATAACCATTTGGGAAGGTGTTATTTAACACCTACAACTGGGGGAAAAAATAAAAATAAACATTGTAATTACTAGTGGATAACTCCTCTTATCATCCCTGAGCTCCTACTTCTCCCACACGCCGACCTCCTAAGAACAAATTCCTATTTACAATGACGTCCTACCACGTCCAATGTCACCTTGACAATAACAGTATTTTCCGCAGTTGAATGCAACAACGAAATGTTATTCCTCTCATTTGTTCACAGGCATGATAGTTGTACTTTTAGTTTCTGGTTGACGCAACTTTTTGGCCAATAGTCAACTGGCATTTCTCAACCAGTTCAACGCATCCAACTGGTAGTCACGCCTTCACAACTAGTAATTACTACCTTCCCACAAACAGAATTACCTGACACAGCTTATCTACCAGCAATGTTTTGGAATCGGGTGTGCTATTTTTATTTTATTTATTTTTTACTAGGAAAATCAGTTAAGAACAAATTCTTATTTTCAATGACGGCCTAGGAACAGTGGGTTAACTGCCTGTTCAGGGGCAGAACAACAGATGTTTACCTTGTCAGCTCGGGATTCGATCTAGCAACCTATCGGTTACTGGCCCACCGCTCTAACCACTAGGCTCTACCTGCTACCTGTAGGTTTGGAGCAAAACCTACAGGACAGTAGCTCTCCGGGAGCAGGGTTGGAGCAAAAACCTACAGGACAGTAGCTCTCCGGGAGCAGGGTTGGAGCAAAAACCTACAGGACAGTAGCTCTCCGGGAGCAGGGTTGGAGCAAAAACCTACAGGACAGTAGCTCTCCGGGAACAGGTTTGGAGCAAAAACCTACAGGACAGTAGCCCTCCCCGGGAACAGGGTTGGAGATCCTTGCTGCAGGGAGAATAACATATCTGCTAGTTTACCTATATGTCTACAGCTTGAAGTCTTAAAAAAAAAAAAAAAAAATTCAGCTCTTTAGCCAGTGAGGTTTTTAATGTAATGTCTCATAGTGCCCTATAATAGAGCTGGGTGAAATGCCAGTTAGTCACTAGTAGTTAGCGATGTATCCTAAATTGTGACCTATGCACTATATAGTGCCCTACCTTTTGACCAGAGCCCATAAGGCTGATTTGACTGGTTTGATGGACTGCACAACATGGCAACCCGGCTAATAGAGATCTAATTACCCGTCTGTCTAAATTTTAACAGACCTGGCAACGTGCCACAGACTCACTCCCAGCCTACTGATCCTAGAACAACGGATCCACGGGATACACTATACCACCCACACCTGACTCTGTCAGGCCAGTGGATCAGATCAGTCACACGGACGTGGCACACTGAAGCCGTTTCTATGTTGTGTGAGCAATAATGAAACTTGGCGACTCAAATGAGGATCTGAGTAAATATGTAGCTTCGTTCTGTTTTTAATGTTTTGTGTTTTCTAATGTTTATCGATAGAAGCCTATGTCTCCCCCCCCCGCAGGGGTTTTCTCTGGCTAGGAGTTCATTTTGAGAAACATTAGCATGCTAAGTGGGTGTTGAATAGGATATCATTAGTACCATTCTGAAAGGGAACTCCAGGTTGTCATGGATACCATAGTCGGTCTGTAAATGGTGGTATGTTTCCTTTTACTCCCGTTTTTATGGAACTTGCAATTTATTACTCGGCACAAACAAACAAAAAACACACTCTGGTCACGATGAACATTTGGAAGGGAAAAAGATCTGTGTCCATTTGATTAGGAACAGTCACCAGTGGGGAAATTACTGTAAACGTCAAGAGGAGAGGTACATTCCTGGACATATGTAGCTCCTTTTGAGAGCGAGAGAGTGTATCAGGATAGCAGTGAGTTGATGTGGCTTGGTAGAGACCATCTTGACCATAGTGCATAATAGCCATGCCCTCATGAAGTCTGCTATATTGGCTGTGTTGTCCTCAGGCTAGTGTTTACCTTAGTGTACACTAAGAGGAGGATAGAACCCCCCCCACAGATTTCTGGAGCCAGAAGGAATATACAGGACCTATGCTGAAGGCTATAGGCCTATGCAGTTTGAAGAGGGTTTTTCTAAGCGCATCAATTTAATGTGCAAACTCAGTGTTATGAGTGTGCAAGGTGGAGTGGTTTATATATATATATAATGTGTAGGTTTGACTGGAGAGTATAGACACACACACACACAGATGAGTCTTTGTTTTTGTCAAGTGTTGGTGCTGTCTCCGCTGCACTGTCCCTACAGACTGTCTATTCATAATGTTAATGTTTCTCCTCCCTCCCTGACACTCATTAACCCCCACCCTCCCCCTATCAAACCATCCACTGTTAGATGTTGTTGTCGCCTGTTTTCTTCGTTCTCTCCCTTGACCCTCCTAACACACATCTCCCGTGAGGTTCACTATAATGATGGACTGTCTGTCTTGACCCTCCTAACGCACACCTCCCGTAGGTTCACTATAATGATGGACTGTCTTGACCCCCCTAATACACACCTCCTGTAGGTTCACTATAATGGTCTGTGTCTTGACCCTCCTAATGCACACCGCCTGTAGGTTCACTATAATGATGGCCTGTCTCGACCCTCCTAACACACACCTCCTGTAGGTTCACTATAATGGTCTGTGTCTCGACCCTCCTAACACACACCTCCTGTAGGTTCACTATAATGGTCTGTGTCTTGACCCTCCTAACACACACCTCCTGTAGGTTCACTATAATGGTCTGTGTCTTGACCCTCCGAACACACACCTCCTGTAGGTTCACTATAATGATGGCCTGTCTTGACCCTCCGAACACACACCTCCTGTAGGTTCACTATAATGATGGCCTGTCTTGACCCTCCGAACACACACCTCCTGTAGGTTCACTATAATGATGGCCTGTCTTGACCCTCCGAACACACACCTCCTGTAGGGTGCAGCCATGCTCTATGTACTCTGTTGCTCCAGACCTCAAGTACCCTTCCTCGCCGCTCCGGAAGATCATTACAACTTTACATTTTGGCTCAGCTCCTCTTTCTTTCACATGTCCTTTTTGTTGATGTATTTATCTATTTGTGCACCTTTTAACCTTTCTTTACTTCCTCCTTCTCTCCTTCTCTCCTTCTCTCTCCTTCTCTCCTTCTCCCTTCTCCTTCTCCCTCTTCTCTCCTCTCCTTCTCCCCTTCTCTCCTCCTCTCCTCTCCCCCTCTTCTCCTTCTCTCCTTCTCCTTCTTCCCTCTCCTTCTCTCCTTCTCCCTTCTCCCTTCTCTTCCCTCTCTCCTTCTCTCCTTCTCTCCTTCTCTCCTTCTCCCCTTCTCCCCTTCTCCCTTCTCCCCTTCTCCCCTTCTCCCCTTCTCTTCCCCTCTTCTCCCCTTCTCCCCTTCTCTTCCCTCTCTCCTTCTCTCCTTCTCTTCTCTCCTTCTCTCTCCTTCTCTCCTTCTCTCCTTCTCTCCTTCTCTCCTTCTCCCCTTCTCCCCTTCTCCCCTTCTCCCCCTTCTCCCCTCCTCTCCCTCCTCTCCCTTCTCTCCTCCCCTCTCCCCTTCTCTCCTTCTCTCCTCTCCCCCTTCTCTCCTTCTCTCCTCTCCCTTCTCTCCTTCTCTCTCCTCTCCTTCTCCCCTCTCCTTCTTTCTCCTTCTCTCCTCTCTCCTTCTCTCCTCTCTCCTTCTCTCCTCTCCCCTTCTCTTTCTCTCCTTCTCTTCCCCTTCTCTCCTTCTCTCCTTCTCTCCTTCTCTCCTTCTCCCCTTCTCTCTTCTCTCCTTCTCTTCCCCTTCTCTCCTTCTCTCCTTCTCTCCTTCTCACCTTCTCTCCTTCTCTTCCCCTCTCTCCTTCTCCCCTTCTCCCCTTCTCCCCTTCTCTCCTTTTCTCCTTCTCTCCTCCCCTCTCTCCTTCTCCCCTTCTCCCCTTCTCTCCTTCTCCCCTTCTCTCCTCTCCCCTTCTCCCCTTCTCTCCTTCTCTCCTCTCCCCTTCTCTTCTCTCCTTCTCTTCTCTCCTCTCTCCTTCTCTTCTCTCTCTCCTTCTCTCCTCTCCCCCTTCTCTTTCTCCTTCTTTCCCCTTCTCTCCTTCTCTCCTTCTCCTCTCTCCTTCTCTTTCTCTCCTTCTCTCTCTCTCCCTTCTCTTTCTCTCCTTCTCTTCCCCTTCTCTCCTTCTCTCCTTCCCTCTCTCTCCTCTCTCTCCACAGGGCAGGAATCCCTTTTTCCTGGAGCCGTCCATCATAGTGGCCATCACCGACGGCAACAAGCTGACCAGCAGTGGCGGAGTCCAGGATGAGGTCAGTCATCATGGTTTCCGTGGTGACCAGGGTCACAGCCAATCAGGAGTACTTCCTGTTGGTCAGCTGAACAGACAACTCTCTCTGTTTGTACGTGAAGAGCCACCGCAAGGCGTTATAATTTTTACAGCGGATGCTGCAGAAGTGAACTCTTTGATAAAAGACTCGATTGTCCGCCCGCACACACACACACACACGCTGGCTGGTGCACCCGCACACACACACACACACGGCTGGCTGGTTAAACTTGTCTGAGAACAGCTTATACTATATCTTTGTCTATAATTTCTTTTTGATCTGAGCTGCAGGACATTGAACAAGTCACAGGAGGTTGTTGCCTTCCTAGTTGACAGAATTAAAAACGGGCGACACGGTGACTGCTATAGGCTACTGCTCTCTGTTGGAGCTGCTATAGGCTACTGCTCTCTGTTGGAGCTGTGGTGACTGCTATAGTCATATATCCTAGCCTGATCCATAAGCCTACTAATGCATCTAGTAATGCATCTAGTAATACATCTAGAAAAAAACTATTTAAATTCCTTTTTTAGTTTAACCAGTTAATTTAATTATCAAGAATACAACTAAGCCTCGTGTATTTCCTTTTAAATTAGACCCGAACAGCATTTGTTGAATAGGAATAGCCTTTATTAGAGATTCTTCACAGCCCCTTATTCTGGCCAATCATCTCCAACTTGTAAGCAGCACATCAAATTTCTCCATCGATTGGAGGAGCATTGGGCTACTAAAGATTGGCACCAATATGTGATGCCTGACTGTAGCCTATTAGTAGGTAACCACTAGCATTTTGCCCATTGTGAAAAGAACACTGAATGTGACTGACCTGCACAGAAAGGAGAGTGTTGATTGGCCAGTAGGCTAGGACAGTTTGTCTTGCTTCCTGATGGACCATGCAGCAGGACAGTTTGTCTTGGTCCTGATGGGCCATGCAGCAGGACAGTTTGTCTTGGTCCTGATAGGCCATGCAGCAGGACAGTTTGTCTTGGTCCTGATTGGCCATGCAGGACAGTTTGTCTTGGTCCTGATGGGCCATGCAGCAGCAGGACAGTTTGTCTTGCTTCCTGATGGGCCATGCAGCAGGACAGTTTGTCTTGGTCCTGATAGGCCATGCAGCAGGACAGTTTGTCTTGCTTCCTGATTGGCCATGCAGCAGGACAGTTTGTCTTGGTCCTGATAGGCCATGCAGCAGGACAGTTTGTCTTGGTCCTGATAGGCCATGCAGCAGGACAGTTTGTCTTGGTCCTGATTGGCCATGCAGCAGGACAGTTTGTCTTGCTTCCTGATTGGCCATGCAGCAGGACAGTTTGTCTTGGTCCTGATAGGCCATGCAGCAGGACAGTTTGTCTTGCTTCCTGATAGGCCATGCAGCAGGACAGTTTGTCTTGGTCCTGATAGGCCATGCAGCAGGACAGTTTGTCTTGGTCCTGATAGGCCATGCAGCAGGACAGTTTGTCTTGGTCCTGATAGGTCATGCAGCAGGACAGTTTGTCTTGGTCCTGATAGGCCATGCAGCAGGACAGTTTGTCTTGGTCCTGATAGGCCATGCAGCAGGACAGTTTGTCTTGCTTCCTGATGGACCATGCAGCAGGACAGTTTGTCTTGGTCCTGATAGGCCATGCAGCAGGACAGTTTGTCTTGGTCCTGATTGGCCACGCAGCAGGACAGTTTGTCTTGGTCCTGACAGGCCATGCAGCAGGACAGTTTGTCTTGGTCCTGATAGGCCATGCAGCAGGACAGTTTGTCTTGCTTCCTGATGGACCATGCAGCAGGACAGTTTGTCTTGCTTCCTGATGGACCATGCAGCAGGACAGTTTGTCTTGGTCCTGATAGGTCATGCAGCAGGACAGTTTGTCTTGCTTCCTGATAGGCCATGCAGCAGGACAGTTTGTCTTGGTCCTGATGGCCACAGTTTGTCTTGCTTCCTGATTGGCCATGCAGGACAGTTTGTCTTGGTCCTGATAGGCCATGCAGCAGGACAGTTTGTCTTGGTCCTGATAGGCCATGCAGCAG
The DNA here is from genome assembly GCF_036934945.1 of Oncorhynchus masou masou. NCBI lineage: Eukaryota > Metazoa > Chordata > Actinopteri > Salmoniformes > Salmonidae > Oncorhynchus > Oncorhynchus masou. The sequence continues at coordinate 985 of NW_027011946.1, read as the reverse complement.
GACAGTTTGTCTTGGTCCTGATAGGCCATGCAGCAGGACAGTTTGTCTTGGTCCTGATAGGCCATGCAGCAGGACAGTTTGTCTTGCTTCCTGATAGGCCATGCAGCAGGACAGTTTGTCTTGGTCCTGATAGGCCACGCAGCAGGACAGTTTGTCTTGGTCCTGATAGGCCACGCAGCAGGACAGTTTGTCTTGGTCCTGATAGGCCATGCAGCAGGACAGTTTGTCTTGGTCCTGATAGGCCATGCAGCAGGACAGTTTGTCTTGCTTCCTGATAGGCCATGCAGCAGGACAGTTTGTCTTGCTTCCTGATAGGCCATGCAGCAGGACAGTTTGTCTTGCTTCCTGATTGGCCATGCAGCAGGACAGTTTGTCTTGGTCCTGATAGGCCATGCAGCAGGACAGTTTGTCTTGGTCCTGATAGGTCATGCAGCAGGACAGTTTGTCTTGCTTCCTGATTGGCCATGCAGCAGGACAGTTTGTCTTGGTCCTGATAGGCCATGCAGCAGGACAGTTTGTCTTGCTTCCTGATTGGCCATGCAGCAGGACAGTTTGTCTTGGTCCTGATAGGCCATGCAGCAGGACAGTTTGTCTTGGTCCTGATAGGCCATGCAGCAGGACAGTTTGTCTTGCTTCCTGATAGGCCATGCAGCAGGACAGTTTGTCTTGGTCCTGATAGGCCATGCAGCAGGACAGTTTGTCTTGCTTCCTGATGGGCCACGCAGCAGGACAGTTGGTCTTGCTTCCTGATAGGCCATGCAGCAGGACAGTTTGTCTTGGTCCTGATAGGCCATGCAGCAGGACAGTTTGTCTTGCTTCCTGATGGGCAGGACAGTTTGTCTTGCCTGATAGCAGCAGCAGGACAGTTTGTCTTGTCTTAGGTCTTCCTGATAGGCCATGCAGCAGGACAGTTTGTCTTGGTCCTAGGCCATGCAGCAGGACAGTTTGTCTTGCTTCCTGATTGGCCATGCAGCAGGACAGTTTG
>NW_027011945.1:0-17500 GCF_036934945.1 Oncorhynchus masou masou | reverse complement strand
TGGCCTTAGATTACGAGACTTACCTGGTTGTTGTGGCCTTAGTGTACTAGACTCACCTGGTTGTTGTGGCCTTAGTGTACTAGACTCACCTGGTTGTTGTGGCCTTAGATTACTGGACTCACCTGGTTGTTGTGGCCTTAGATTGTGAGACTCACCTGGTTGTTATGGCCTTAGATTACTAGACTCACCTGGTGTTAGATTACTGAACTCACCTGGTTGTTGTGGCCTTAGATTATGAGACTCACCTGGTTGTTGTGGCCTTAGATTACGAGACTCACCTGGTTGTTGTGGCCTTAGATTACGAGACTTACCTGGTTGTTGTGGCCTTAGTGTACTAGACTCACCTGGTTGTTGTGGCCTTAGTGTACTAGACTCACCTGGTTGTTGTGGCCTTAGATTACTAGACTCACCTGGTTGTTGTGGCCTTAGATTACTAGACTCACCTGGTTGTTGTGGACTTAGAGTACTAGACTCACCTGGTGTTAGATTACTGAACTCACCTGGTTGTTGTGGCCTTGGATTACGAGACTCACCTGGTTGTTGTGGCCTTAGAGTACTAGATTCACCTGGTTGTTGTGGACTTAGATTACTAGACTCACCTGGTTGTTGTGGACTTAGATTACTAGACTCACCTGGTTGTTGTGGCCTTAGATTACTGAACTCACCTGGTTGTTGTGGATCTAGATTACTAGACTCACCTGGTTGTTGTGGCCTTAGATTACTGGACTCACCTGGTTGTTGTGGCCTTAGATTACGAGACTCACCTGGTTGTTGTGGCCTTAGATTACGAGACTCACCTGGTTGTTGTGGCCTTAGATTACGAGACTTACCTGGTTGTTGTGGCCTTAGTGTACTAGACTCACCTGGTTGTTGTGGCCTTAGTGTACTAGACTCACCTGGTTGTTGTGGCCTTAGATTACTAGACTCACCTGGTTGTTGTGGCCTTAGATTACTAGACTCACCTGGTTGTTGTGGACTTAGAGTACTAGACTCACCTGGTGTTAGATTACTGAACTCACCTGGTTGTTGTGACCTTGGATTACGAGACTCACCTGGTTGTTGTGGCCTTAGAGTACTAGATTCACCTGGTTGTTGTGGACTTAGATTACTAGACTCACCTGGTTGTTGTGGACTTAGATTACTAGACTCACCTGGTTGTTGTGGCCTTAGATTACTGAACTCACCTGGTTGTTGTGGATTTAGATTACTAGACTCACCTGGTTGTTGTGGCCTTAGTGTACTAGACTCACCTGGTTGTTGTGGCCTTAGATTACTAGACTCACCTGGTTGGTGTGGCCTTAGATTGTGAGACACACCTGGTTGTTGTGGCCTTAGAGTACTAGACTCACCTGGTGTTAGATTACTGAACTCACCTGGTTGTTGTGGCCTTGGATTACGAGACTCACCTGGTTGTTGTGGCCTTAGAGTACTAGATTCACCTGGTTGTTGTGGACTTAGATTACTAGACTCACCTGGTTGTTGTGGACTTAGATTACTAGACTCACCTGGTTGTTGTGGACTTAGAGTACTAGACTCACCTGGTTGGTGTGGCCTTAGATTACGAGACTCACCTGGTTGTTGTGGACTTAGATTACTAAACTCAGTCTTTTGTGTTTTGGCAGTCCATGGCCTCTTATGTCATTGATAAAGCTTGATTTTCCATTTAAATAATTTGACTATTTTGTCGGATTTAGCTCAGTGTAAGAGACTGTTTGCTCAGGCAATATACGCTGAGTGTACAAAACATTATGAACAAAACATTATTCCATTGACAATGTAAACGTATGTTTCCCATACATATAAAGCCCATTTGAGTTGAATTGAATTGAGATCCAGAAAGAGGTGTGAAGAGGTGGGGGGGGGGCAGACGGACGAACAGTGTCCTGTTAACAGCGGAGACAGCATCCAGTACCTCTACTCTCTGCAGGGCTGACAAAGTGTCTGTCATCTGCTCCCTGCTCCCCTCTCTGGCGCTCGTGGTCACAAGGCTTCCCATCATTACGCACACCTGTCACCATCATTACGCATTATCAGCGCCCATTCAGTCTCACCTGGACTCCATCTCTTTATTGATCGCCTCCTCTATATCTGTCTTTATTCCTCAGTTTGATTCAAGTGTCAGCATTAATGTCATTATATTTTCCTTGTCCAGACACTGTCTGTGTTTTGTTTCAGGTCTGTTATTTATTAAATATTCACTCCCTGTACTTGCTTCTCGTCTCCCAGCATCTGTCCTCACAGTGTCTCAAAGTTAATAGTTAGAGAGGGCCTGTGAGACAATGTCAAGGATCGATTGTAATAGGTTTTCTACACTTAGAGTGTTTCTCTCCATCTCGCTGAGTGTGCAAAACATTAAGAACACCTGTCTTTCCATGGCGTAGACTGACCGGAACGAATCGGGTGAAATCTATGATCCCTTAATGATGTCACTTTATTAAATCCCGCTATGATGTCGATGAAGGAGGAAGCGGAGTTAAAGAAGGCGTTTTAAGCCTTGGAACAATTGACAAGTAGCGTTCAGAGGTGAAAGGACAAAAGTTTGAAGTGTCTCTGAACGGGGTACGGTGGTAGCTTACCACCGGTTTGAGTGTATCAGGAACTCCAACGCTGCTGGGTTTTTTCACGCTCAACAGTTTCCTGTGTGTATCAACAATGGTCCACCACCCAAAGGACATCCAGCCAACTGTACACAACTGTGGGAAGCATTGGAGTCGACATGGGTCCAGCATCCCCGTGGAACGCTTTCGACACCTTGTAGAGTCCACGTCCCGATGAATTGAGGCCGTTCTATACGGGGGTCTCTTAGTTATCTTCCAATGGTAGAGACTGGTGTTATGTGATGTGACTGAATAGTAGCGACAGATTGGTAGCTGGGAGGCTGTCTGTCTGGAGCTATTTTAGGATAGGGCCTCACATTGCCCCTTAAAACAATACCTTGTTAAATGTCCCTTCAAATACAGTATCCACACCAAGACTTAACACAGACTCAGACCGAGACTCATTGAACTTTCTTGAACTTACAACTTACATCTAGTACGAGGTACTAATGACTACGCAACCGACCATTTAAACACAACCTCACTTACAACAGTGTTTTAAAGGAGAGGACTAATGTACTTCAAATAGGGTATTTTTTTCTGTAGGATTAGTTTGTGTTTGCTTTTTTTTAACCTTCTAAATGGCTGTGAATTAGCTTATAATGGCCCCTCTAATGGCCCCTCTAATGGCCCATCTAATGGTCCCTCTAATGGTCCCTCTAATGGCCCCTCTAATGGCCCCTCTAATGGCCCCTCTAATGGTCCCTCTAATGGCCCCTCTAATGACCCCTCTAATGGTCCCTCTAATGGCCCCTCTAATGGTCACTCTAATGGCCCCTCTAATGGCCCCTCTAATGATCCCTCTAATGGCCCCTCTAATGGCCCCTCTAATGGCCCCTCTAATGGCCCCTATAATGGCCCCTCTAATGGCCCCTCTAATGGCCCCTCTAATGGCCCCTCTAATGGCCCCTCTATTTCAGACCACGTTTAAATTAATAAGCCAACGCTTCTATTGAACTATATGGCCAAAGCTATTGTTCCATTTTACATATGATAACAGAATGGGCTTCGCAATGGATCAAAAGCTGAGACCGAGAGATTGAGAATCAGCTTCTATCTCAAAGGCCATTTGCTAACCATGTGTATGTGACCAATAACATCTGCTAACCATGTGTATGTGACCAATAACATCTGCTAACCATGTGTATGTGACCAATAACATCTGCTAACCATGTGTCTGTGACCAATAACATATGTTAACCATGTGTATGTGACCAATAACATCTGCTAACCATGTGACCAATAACATCTGCCAACCATGTGTATGTGACCAATAACATCTGCCAACCATGTGACCAATAACATCTGCCAACCATGTGTATGTGACCAAAAACATCTGCTAGTACCAGTACAACGGTTTGATTTGTTTGATCGTAGCTAGCCAGCTACATAGCCGTCTTTGTATCTAAGACAATTGTGTAGTCTAGAGCGATTTTCTAGGTTAGCTGGCCAGCTATTGTCGTTCTTCTAACGTAGCTAGCCAGCTAGCCCCCGAATAGCAGCACTGTAGTAACTATTACAGTACAACGGTTTGTTTTGTTTGATCGTAGCTAGCTAGCTACATAGCCGTCTTTGTATCTAAGACAATTGTGTAGCCTAGAGCGATTTTCTAGGTTAGCTAGCCAGCTATTGTCGTTCTTTTAAAGTAACGTAACGCAATTAACCTGCTAGCTAGCCAGCTAGCCCCGAATAGCAGCACTGTAGTAACTATTACACTCGACGGAACGACTTGATTAGTGTAGTGTCAACATCGCAGCCACTACCAGCTAGCCTACTCCAGCAGTACTGTATCATTTCAATCATTTTAGTCAATAAGATTCTTGCTACGTAAGCTTAACTTTCTGAACATTCGAGACGTGTAGTCCACTTGTCATTCCAATCTCCTTTGCATTAGCGTAGCCTCTTCTGTACCCTGTTAACTATGTGTCTATCTATCCCTGTTCTCTCCTCTCTGCACAGACCATACAAACGCTCCACACCGCGTGGCCGCGGCCACCCTAATCTGGTGGTCCCAGCGCGCACGACCCACGTGGAGTTCCTGGTCTCCGGTAGCCTCTGGAACTGCCGATCTGCGGCCAACAAGGCAGAGTTCATCTCAGCCTATGCCTCCCTCCAGTCCTCGACTTCCTGGCACTGACGGAAACATGGATCACCACAGATAACACTGCTACTCCTACTGCTCTCTCTTCGTCCGCCCACGTGTTCTCGCACACCCGAGAGCTTCTGGTCAGCGGGGTGGTGGCACCCGGGATCCTCATCTCTCCCAAGTGGTCATTCTCTCTCTCTCCCTTACCCATCTATCTATCGCCTCCTTTGAATTCCATGCTGTCACAGTTACCAGCCCTTTCAAGCTTAACATCCTTATCATTTATCGCCCTCCAGGTTCCCTCGGAGAGTTCATCAATGAGCTTGATGCCTTGATAAGCTCCTTTCCTGAGGACGGCTCACCTCTCACAGTCCTGGGCGACTTTAACCTCCCCACGTCTACCTTTGACTCATTCCTCTCTGCCTCCTTCTTTCCACTCCTCTCCTCTTTTGACCTCACCCTCTCACCTTCCCCCTACTCACAAGGCAGGCAATACGCTCGACCTCATCTTTACTAGATGCTGTTCTTCCACTAACCTCACTGCAACTCCCCTCCAAGTCTCCGACCACTACCTTGTATCCTTTTCCCTCTCGCTCTCATCCAACACTTCCCACACTGCCCCTACTCGGATGGTATCGCGCCGTCCCAACCTTCGCTCTCTCTCCCCCGCTACTCTTTCCTCTTCCATCCTATCATCTCTTCCCTCTGCTCATACCTTCTCCAACCTTTCTCCTGATTCTGCCTCCTCAACCCTCCTCTCTTCCCTTTCTGCATCCTTTGACTCTCTATGTCCACTATCCTCCAGGCCGGCTCGGTCCTCCCCTCCCGCTCCGTGGCTCGATGACTCATTGCGAGCTCACAGAACAGAGCTCCGGGCAGCTGAGCGGAAATGGAGGAAAACTCGCCTCCCTGCGGACCTGGCATCCTTTCACTCCCTCCTCTCTACATTTTCCTCCTCTGTCTCTGCTGCTAAAGCCACTTTCTACCACTCTAAATTCCAAGCATCTGCCTCTAACCCTAGGAAGCTCTTTGCCACCTTCTCCTCCCTCCTGAATCCTCCTCCCCCCCTCCTCCCTCTCTGCAGATGACTTCGTCAACCATTTTGAAAAGAAGGTCGACGACATCCGATCCTCGTTTGCTAAGTCAAATGACACCGCTGGTTCTGCTCACACTGCCCTACCCTGTGCTCTGACCTCTTTCTCCCCTCTCTCTCCAGATGAAATCTCGCTTCTTGTGACGGCCGGCCGCCCAACAACCTGCCCGCTCGACCCTATCCCCTCCTCTCTTCTCCAGACCATTTCCGGGGACCTTCTCCCTTACCTCACCTCGCTCATCAACTCATCCCTGACCGCTGGCTACGTCCCTTCCGTCTTCAAGAGAGCGAGAGTTGCACCCCTTCTGAAAAAACCTACACTCGATCCCTCCGATGTCAACAACTACAGACCAGTATCCCTTCTTTCTTTTCTCTCCAAAACTCTTGAACGTGCCGTCCTTGGCCAGCTCTCCCGCTATCTCTCTCAGAATGACCTTCTTGATCCAAATCAGTCAGGTTTCAAGACTAGTCATTCAACTGAGACTGCTCTTCTCTGCATCACGGAGGCGCTCCGCACTGCTAAAGCTAACTCTCTCTCCTCTGCTCTCATCCTTCTAGACCTATCGGCTGCCTTCGATACTGTGAACCATCAGATCCTCCTCTCCACCCTCTCCGAGTTGGGCATCTCCGGCGCGGCCCACGCTTGGATTGCGTCCTACCTGACAGGTCGCTCCTACCAGGTGGCGTGGCGAGAATCTGTCTCCTCGCCACGCGCTCTCACCACTGGTGTCCCCCAGGGCTCTGTTCTAGGCCCTCTCCTATTCTCGCTATACACCAAGTCACTTGGCTCTGTCATAACCTCACATGGTCTCTCCTATCATTGCTATGCAGACGACACACAATTAATCTTCTCCTTTCCCCCTTCTGATGACCAGGTGGCGAATCGCATCTCTGCATGTCTGGCAGACATATCAGTGTGGATGACGGATCACCACCTCAAGCTGAACCTCGGCAAGACGGAGCTGCTCTTCCTCCCGGGGAAGGACTGCCCGTTCCATGATCTCGCCATCACGGTTGACAACTCCATTGTGTCCTCCTCCCAGAGCGCTAAGAACCTTGGCGTGATCCTGGACAACACCCTGTCGTTCTCAACCAACATCATGGCGGTGGCCCGTTCCTGTAGGTTCATGCTCTACAACATCCGCAGAGTACGACCCTGCCTCACACAGGAAGCGGCGCAGGTCCTAATCCAGGCACTTGTCATCTCCCGTCTGGATTACTGCAACTCGCTGTTGGCTGGGCTCCCTGCCTGTGCCATTAAACCCCTACAACTCATCCAGAACGCCGCAGCCCGTCTGGTGTTCAACCTTCCCAAGTTCTCTCACATCACCCCGCTCCTCCGCTCTCTCCACTGGCTTCCAGTTGAAGCTCGCATCCGCTACAAGACCATGGTGCTTGCCTACGGAGCTGTGAGGGGAACGGCACCGCAGTACCTCCAGGCTCTGATCAGGCCCTACACCCAAGCAAGGGCACTGCGTTCATCCACCTCCTGGCCTGCTCGCCTCCCTACCATTGAGGAAGTACAGTTCCCGCTCAGCCCAGTCAAAACTGTTCGCTGCTCTGGCCCCCAATGGTGGAACAAACTCCTCACGACGCCAGGACAGCGGAGTCAATCACCACCTTCCGGAGACACCTGAAACCCCACCTCTTCAAGGAATACCTAGGATAGGATAAGTAATCCTTCTCACCACCCCCCCTTAATGATTTATATGCACTATTGTAAAGTGGCTGTTCCACTGGATGTCAGAAGGTGAATTCACCAATTTGTAAGTCGCTCTGGATAAGAGCGTCTGCTAAATGACTTAAATGTAAATGTAAATGTAATGCTAACCGTGTGTATGTGACCAATAACATCTGTTAACCATGTGACCAATAACATCTGCTAACCATGTGTATGTGACCAATAACATCTGCTAACCATGTGTATGTGACCAATAACATCTGCTAACCATGTGTCTGTGACCAATAACATCTGCTAACCGGTGTATGTGACCAATAACATCTGCTAACCATGTGTATGTGACCAATAACATCTGCTAACCATGTGACCAATAACATCTGCCAACCGTGTGTATGTGACCAATAACATCTGCTAACCATGTGACCAATAACATCTGCTAACCATTTGACCAATAACATCTGCTAACTCTGTGTATGTGACCAATAACATCTGCTAACCCTGTGTATGTGACCAATAACATCGGCTAACCATGTGTATGTGACCAATAACATCTACTAACCATGTGACCAATAACATCTTCTAACCGTGTGTATGTGACCAATAACATCTGTTAACCATGTGACCAATAACATCTGCTAACCCTGTGTATGTGACCAATAACATCTGCTAACCCTGTGTATGTGACCAATAACATCGGCTAACCATGTGTATGTGACCAATAACATCTACTAACCATGTGTATGTGACCAATAACATCTGCTAACCGTGTGTATGTGACCAATAACATCTGTTAACCATGTGAACCAATAACATCTGCTAACCATGTGTATGTGACCAATAACATCTGCTAACCATGTGTATGTGACCAATAACATCTGCTAACCATGTGACCAATAACATCTGCCAACCATGTGTATGTGACCAATAACATCTGCTAACCATGTGACCAATAACATCTGCTAACCGGTGTATGTGACCAATAACATCTGCTAACCATGTGTATGTGACCAATAACATCTTCCAACCATGTGACCAATAACATCTGCTAACCATGTGTATGTGACCAATAACATCTTCCAACCATGTGACCAATAACATCTGCCAACCATGTGTATGTGACCAATAAAATTTGATTTGATGTGATTTGATCCTCTGATAACCTCGTCGCTAAGACAACCCTCTAATCAATATCATGGTCTCTTTGTCATCCTTATAGGCTGATTAGACCAATATAAGGCAATATAGAACTCATTAGGTATGGTTTGTCTATGGTATGACACAGGGCTTTACACATACACACACACACGCACGCACGCACGCACGCACACGTATCACATAAATTTCCATTCAAAATCCTATTTACCCTAACCTTTAACTCTAACTCTAACCCTAACTCTCTGTGTGTGTGTATGTGTTTGGGGGTGGTAGAGAGGGAGATTTCCCAGAATCCTGGCGTACAAGCCCTGTGGAATTGAGAATTGACCTTTGACTGCAGCTGTCAGCAGAGTCGGCCTCTGTTAAATAGGTTTACATCTCTACTGGACTTTATGACAGACAGTAGCTCCGCTAGGGTCTCGGATGGTGGGATGGCAGGACGGACTACGACACACGGAACTACAACCATGCTGGTTTACGTTGGGTTGGTGTGGCTCTGCCAGGGATAGGATGGGTTGGGTTGGTGTGGCTCTGCCAGGGATAGGATGGGTTGGGTTGGTGTGGCTCTGCCAGGGATAGGATGGGTTGGGTTGGTGTGGCTCTGCCAGGGATAGGATGGGTTGGGTTGTGGTGGCTCTGCCAGGGATAGGATGGGTTGGGTTGGTGTGGCTCTGCCAGGGATAGGATGGGTTGGGTTGGTGTGGCTCTGCCAGGGATAGGATGGGTTGGGTTGGTGTGGCTCTGCCAGGGATATGATGGGTTGGGTTGGTGTGGCTCTGCCAGGGATAGGATGGGTTGGGTTGGTGTGGCTCTGCCAGGGATAGGATGGGTTGGGTTGGTGTGGCTCTGCCAGGGATAGGATGGGTTGGGTTGGTGTGGCTCTGCCAGGGATAGGATGGGTTGGGTTGGTGTGGCTCTGCCAGGATATGATGGGTTGGGTTGGTGTGGCTCTGCCAGGGATGGGATGGGTTGGGTTGGTGTGGCTCTGCCAGGGATAGGATGGGTTGGGTTGGTGTGGCTCTGCCAGGGATAGGATGGGTTGGGTTGGTGTGGCTCTGCCAGGGATAGGATGGGTTGGGTTGTAGTGTACGACAGGGATCTGTGTTGTGCCACAGTGTAATGAAGGTGAAACACAGTCACATACAGTTTATACCTGATTTGAGGAAACCGAATGCATTGAACCCAATTGAGTTTGAAAAAAATTATAATTTGAGTCTACTGTACTGTCACAGTTTGAGTAAGGACAACTTGTTAACCTTACTTGAATTAATTATGTAAATGTACCATAACATTATTGAGTGAAGCTAAAAATGTAATTAAGTTGTTGACTTTACTTAAATATACTATGTTATTATAACTTCACTCTTTAGAGTGAAGTTGACTTACATACATATGAGTTAGGCTTACTTAAACATGAAACTTACATTTCAAATGGTTTAAGGCAGTGGTCACCAACCTTTTCTCAAAATCACTTTCTGAGTCAAAATGCTCGCCGAGATCTACTGCTCTGATTAAAAAAATAATAATAATAAAAACATAAGCCTATGCAACATTAACCAATTAAAAATAGTTCTGTAGCAATGAGTTTTGTGCAGTAGGCTATTGGCCCAATACATTATCACTGCATATTGGCTATGCTCAGTAGGCTATTGGCCCAGTACATTATCACTGCATATTGGCTATGCTCAGTAGGCTATTGGCCTAATACATTATCACTGCATATTGGCTATGCTCAGTAGGCTATTAGCCCAATACATTATCACTACATATTGGCTATGCTCAGTAGGCTATTGGCCCAATACATTATCACTGCATATTGGCTATGCTCAGTAGGCTATTAGCCCAATACATTATCACTGCATATTGGCTATGCTCAGTAGGCTATTGGCCCAATACATTATCACTGCATATTGGCTATGCTCAGTAGGCTATTGGCCCAATACATTATCACTACATATTGGCTATGCTCAGTAGGCTATTAGCCCAATACATTATCACTGCATATTGGCTATTCTTGAATTGCCCTGCCAATGTTGTTCTTCTCAGACCATTTAGAAATATTTTTTAAATTAGGTATATGATCACGCTGGTAATAGATAATGTGTTGTATTACGAGGCACAGCTGAGTGAGCAACATAATTCACTTTTTTACTGGACTGATGGCCTGCACTGTAAGGTCTACTACACCTGTTGTATTCAGCATTTCACAATAAGGTCTACTACACCTGTTGTATTCAGCATTTCACTGTAAGGTCTACTACACCTGTTGTATTCAGCATTTCACTGTGAGGTCTACTACACCTGTTGTATTCATCATTTCACTGTAAGGTCTACTACACCTGTTGTATTCAGCATTTCACTGTAAGGTCTACTATACCTGTTGTATTCAGCATTTCACTGTGAGGTCTACTACACCTGTTGTATTCAGCATTTCACTGTAAGGTCTACTACACCTGTTGTATTCAGCATTTCACTGTGAGGTCTACTACACCTGTTGTATTCAGCATTTCACTGTGAGGTCTACTACACCTGTTGTATTCAGCATTTCACTGTAAGGTCTACTACACCTGTTGTATTCAGCATTTCACTGTAAGGTCTACTACACCTGTTGTATTCAGCATTTCACTGTAAGGTCTACTACACCTGTTGTATTCAGCATTTCACTGTAAGGTCTACTACACCTGTTGTATTCAGCATTTCACTGTAAGGTCTACTACACCTGTTGTATTCAGCATTTCACTGTAAGGTCTACTACAGCTGTTGTATTCAGCATTTCACTGTAAGGTCTACTACACCTGTTGTATTCAGCATTTCACTGTCAGGTCTACTACACCTGTAGTATTCAGCATTTCACTGTAAGGTCTACTACACCTGTTGTATTCAGCATTTCACTGTTAGGTCTACTACACCTGTTGTATTCGGCGCACGTGACAAATAATCTTTGATTTGATTTGGTCAGTCTGAGGGGAGAGAGCAGCAGTGAGGCTTCCTCTCATCTGTCTCACCGTCCCTCCGCTGAGAAAAGGGGGACAGTCTTCCAGCTGATGGCGAAACTCAAGTCGCACCGCATTATTTCTGTCTCATGTTGATAATCCCATGACCAGATAAAAATTAATATGCCTCGATATTAAAAAAAGACACAAGCCTCTAATAATAACAACACACACTTATGGAAAACCTTTTGAACAAAGTGTTGACAGTGCAGAATAGCAACTTCAACATGAACTTACTCATAAAAACAGCAGCTCTTTGCTGTGCGTTCGAGTCTCTCTCTAGTCATGGTTTTAAATGTTTTGAACTCTCACAATATCAACTTTGCTATGCGTTCGAGACTCTCTCTAGTCATGGTTTTAAACGTTTTGAACTCTCACAATATCAACTTTGCTGTGCGTTCGAGACTCTCTCTAGTCATGGTTTTAAACGTTTTGAACTCTCACAATATCAACTTTGCTGTGCGTTCGAGACTCTCTAGTCATGGTTTTAAACGTTTTGAACTCTCACAATATCAACTTTGCTGTCGTTCGAGACTCTCTCTAGTCATGGTTTTAAACGTTTTGAACTCTCACAATATCAACTTTGCTGTGCGTTCGAGACTCTCTAGTCATGGTTTTAAACGTTTTGAACTCTCACAATATCAACTTTGCTGTGCGTTCGAGACTCTCTCTAGTCATAGTTTTAAATGTTTTGAACTCTCACAATATCAACTTTGCTGTGCGTTCGAGACTCTCTAGTCATGGTTTTAAACGTTTTGAACTCTCACAATATCAACTTTGCTGTGCGTTCGAGACACTCTTTAGTCATAGTTTTAAATGTTTTGAACTCTCACAATATCAACTTTGCTGTGCGTTCGAGACTCTCTCTAGTCATGGTTTTAAACGTTTTGAACTCTCACAATATCAACTTTGCTGTGCGTTCGAGACTCTCTAGTCATGGTTTTAAACGTTTTGAACTCTCACAATATCAACTTTGCTTGTGCGTTCGAGACTCTCTCTAGTCATAGTTTTAAATGTTTGAACCTCTCACAATATCAACTTTGCTGAAATGCGTTCGAGACTCTCTCTAGTCATAGTTTTAAATGTTTTGAACTCTACAATATCAACTTTGCTGTGCGTTAAGAGACTCTCTCTAGTCATAGTTTTAAATGTTTTGAACTCTCACAATATCAACTTTGCTGTGCGTTCGAGACTCTCTCTAGTCATGGTTTTAAACGTTTTGAACTCTCACAATATCAACTTTGCGTTCGAGACTTTTTACAGTCCAATAAAACTGTGCAAAAAACATTGAGCTGAGCGACAGCATATGATTGGCCAGCGGTCGACCGTTAGGTGCACTTAGGCTGTTTCGGTTTTCGTTCCGTTTATTGTTTTGTGGTGTTTGTGTTCAGTGTGTTTTGGTCATTAAACATGAATTGTAATCTACACGCCGCATTTTGGTCCGACTCTCCTTCGCATACAGAAAACCCTAACCGTGTTAAAGTTAACATTTAAAGAGAGCACAGTTTAGTGTAGCAGCACCACCTTGGTTGCGATCAATTCTTTTTAAATTCAGTCAATAAAGAAAGTAAACTGAAGTTCCAATATTAATTCTAATTTTGCCTCCAAAGAGTAAAAAAAATAAAAAAAAATGGAATTGGAACTTTCAATTTACTTCCTGAATTGACTGCAATTGACCCCACCCACTACCTCCACTGATACATTGCCCTATATCTGTGCCAGAAAATCAACTTGGCATTGATAGGCCTATCCAAGTGCCATGTTTTACAAAACACGGACAACATGCTTGAAACAAAGTAAATATGTGTCAATGAATCAGTAATCGTGGACATTATCTAGAGAGAGTAAAGTTGACCCCCAACAGTAAAAGGTCAGGGGTCATGAAGATGATAGATTCTGTGCTGAATAAAATATCATTATGTCACGCTTCTCCTATTGTTCTTGCATAGGATCGATGCAATATAAAAACAGACAATATTCATTGGGAGAATGTCAATTGCATTTCCTTGATTCTTCCGTCCTCTTCTTGATTCCGTCCTCCAATAGGTTTTGAGGTGGAGACGAGCAGAGAGGACACCTGGAATAAAGGAAATGCTATTGAGTTTTGGCCATTGGCAAAACAACAGGTTATTACAAAACGAAGAAAATATGGTCACATTAACTTCTTGGACAAAATCTCAATTGCATTTTCTTGATTCATTGTGTCCTCCCTCCTCCCTCCCCCCTCCCTCCCTCCCTCCCTCCCTCCCTCCCTCCCTCCCTCCCTCCCTCCCTCCCTCCCTCCCTCCTCCCTAAACCCATTGGATGAGATGGTGAGAGGTCCCGCCCCTCTGACGTTGTCACCCAATGGGTTTTGAGTAAAAGACGAGAACGCACAGAGACAAAGCTCCTCAATTGAGATTCTCCCCTACGTTCTCCTCCCTATAGGCACTCATAAAGTATAGATGTAGGTATTCATTTACAGGGCGGAATGAAGCCTAGTGGTTAAGAGTGACGGGCCATTAACTGAAAGGTCACTCCTTCGAATCCCCGAGCCCGACTGGGTGAAAACAATTATGTCAATGAGTCCTTGAAAGTCACTCTGAATAAGAGCGTCAGCTAAAATACACATTTATATTTTCTGTTCCTACTTCAAACAAAAAAATACTCTTGACGATTGTTCTAGGTACAGCTCAGCGTTACTGAATCCAATCCAATGTCTCGTGGGGAAAAAACTCTTAAGTCATATTCATAAGGACAAATTGTCTTTTCAGCCAGTGTTTCAAAACAAATCAAATTTTATTGGTCACATACACGTGTGTATAGCAGATGTTACTGCGGGTGTATCAAAATGCTTGTGCTTCTAATCCCGACAGTGCAGCAGTATCTAACAAGTAATCGAACAATTCCTCAACGACTACCTAATACACACACATAAGGAATGGAATTAAGAATATATAAATATTTGGACGAGCAATGTCAGAGCGGCATAGACTGAGATACAGTAGAATAGTATAGAACGAAGTATACACATATGAGATGAGTAATGCAAGATATGTAAACATTATTAAAGTGACAAGTGACTAGTGATCCATTTACTAAAGTGGCCAATGATTTCAAGTCGGGGTATATAAGCAGCAGCCGTTCTGTGCTAGTGATGGCTACTTAACAGTCTGATGAACAGCCGTTCTGTGCTGGTGATGGCTATTTAACAGTCTGATGAACAGCCGTTCTGTGCTAGTGATGGCTATTTAACAGTCTGATGAACAGCCGTTCTGTGCTAGTGATGGCTATTTAACAGTCTGATGAACAGCCGTTCTGTGCTAGTGATGGCTACTTAACAGTCTGATGAACAGCCGTTCTGTGCTGGTGATGGCTATTTAACAGTCTGATGAACAGCCGTTCTGTGCTAGTGATGGCTATTTAACAGTCTGATGAACAGCCGTTCTGTGCTAGTGATGGCTATTTAACAGTCTGATGAACAGCCGTTCTGTGCTAGTGATGGCTATTTAACAGTCTGATGAACAGCCGTTCTGTGCTAGTGATGGCTATTTAACAGTCTGATGAACAGCCGTTCTGTGCTAGTGATGGCTACTTAACAGTCTGATGAACAGCCGTTCTGTGCTAGTGATGGCTACTTAACAGTCTGATGAACAGCCGTTCTGTGCTAGTGATGGCTACTTAACAGTCTGATGAACAGCCGTTCTGTGCTAGTGATGGCTATTTAACAGTCTGATGAACAGCCGTTCTGTGCTAGTGATGGCTATTTAACAGTCTGATGGACAGCCGTTCTGCGCTAGTGATGGCTATTTAACAGTCTGATGGACAGCCGTTCTGTGCTAGTGATGGCTATTTAACAGTCTGATGGACAGCTGTTCTGTGCTAGTGATGGCTACTTAACAGTCTGATGGGCGGCCTGATCGGTGCCATCAGGGCTAGTTTAGCGGTCTGATGAACAGCTGTCTGTGCTAGTAATGCCGTGTAAGGTCTGCATAGTTCAAACCTTTCGAGCTGACAAGGTGATGGCTATTTAACAGTCTGATGGACAGCCGTTCTGTGCTAGTGATGGCTACTTAACAGTCTGATGAACAGCCGTTCTGTGCTAGTGATGGCTACTTAACAGTCTGATGAACAGCCGTTCTGTGCTAGTGGTGGCTATTTAACAGTCTGATGGACAACCTTTCTGTGCTAGTGATGACGGTGTCTTGTCAATGTCTACACATATATAATCAAAGACCCTTCAGCTTCTTCAGAATGGAACAGACTTTCCTAAATTAGCTCTGTAGTTTTTCCAAATCAAATCAAGCTTTATTTCTACAGCACATTTCAGACATGGAATACAGCACAATGTGCTTCACAGGATAAAAAAGAAAAGAAAATTAAAATAGTTAAAAGGCTGTTTCTCCATGCCTCTTGGTCCTAGGCTTTGGGATAGTTAAAAGGCTGTTTCTCCATGCCTCTTGGTCCTAGGCTTTGGGATAGTTAAAAGGCTGTTTCTCCATGCCTCTTGGTCCTGGGCTTTGGGATAGTTAGAAGGCTGTCTCTCCATGCCTCTTGGTCCTAGGCTTTGGGATAGTTAAAAGGCTGTTTCTCCATGCCTCTTGGTCCTGGGCTTGGGGATAGTTAAAAGGCCAGAGGACCTGAGGGACCTACTGGGTACATAACTTACAGCATGTCTGGCATGTATTGGGGTGAACAATCATGGATTGATTTAAAAACCAATAGAAGAATCTTTAAATTAATTATTAAACTCACAGGCAGCCAGTGTAGAAACCTTAAAACCGGTGTGATGTGTTCTCTCCGTCTGGTCTTGGTCAGTACCTGTGCTGCAGCATTCTGTATGTTTTACAGTACAGAGACCTTAAAACCGGTGTAACGTGTTCTCTCTGTCTGGTCTTGGTCAGTACCTGTGCTGCAGCATTCTGTATGTTTTACAGAACAGAGACCTTAAAACCGGTGTAACGTGTTTTCTCTGTCTGGTCTTGGTCAGTACCCCTGCAGCATTCTGTATGTTTTGCAGTTGACCAATGTCTCTCTTGGGTAGACCAGACAGAAGAGCATTACAGTAGTCAAGTCTGATTGTAATATAAGCATGGATGAGTCTCTCTGTATCAGCCTGAGAGAGAAACGGCCGTACCTTGGCAATGTTCCTCAGTTGGTAAAAAGCTATTTTGGTCACATTCCTAATATGTGATTCGACATTTTTTGTTCAGAATCTAAAATAACACCTAGGTTTATTCCCTGTGAATTAAAATGCGCGTCCAGATTCTCTATCTGTGCTTTGGCTCCAACAATAAGTACCTCGGTCTTGTCTTGATTTAGCTGGAGGAAGTTGTGAGCCATCCAAGTATTTAAAACACCAACACAGTCTAATAATTTATCCGTGGAACTAAAATCAATGCTGTGTTTTCTGATAATGATGCCAAGGGGTAACAAACATAAACTGAACAGTACCAAACATGAACCTAGTGGAAAGCCTAGTGTCATATGTATTTTCCCTGAGTTATGTTCAATGAGGGTGACAAACAACTCTCAACCAGTTAAATAGGTCCTAAACCAATTTAGAACTAGACCGGAGAGGCCAATTCTCTCCGGTCTGTCCAGAAGGACATTCAATTTTTATTTTATTTAACCAGGCAAGTCAGTTAAGAACAAATTCTTATTTACAATGACGGCCTATCCCAGGCAAACAACACTGGGCCAATTGTGTACCGCCCTGTGAGACTCCCAGTCATAGCCAGCTGTGATGCAGCCTGGATTCAAACCAGGGACTGCAGTAACACCTTGTACTGAGATGCAGTGCCTTAGACCACTGCGCCACACGACATCATGGTCAGCAGTGTCGAATGCAGCACTTAAATCCAAGAGTACAAGGACAGCGAGCTGTTTGGCATCTGTGTTGTGGCTCTAAGATCG
>NW_027011944.1:0-21543 GCF_036934945.1 Oncorhynchus masou masou | reverse complement strand
TATATACACAGGGTACCAGAGTCAATGTGCAGGGGTACGAGGTGATAACATGGCTATATACACAGGGTACCAGTACTGAGTCAATGTGCAGGGGTATGAGGTGATAACATGGCTATATACACAGGGTACCAGTACTGAGTCAATGTGCAGGGGTACGAGGTGATAACATGGCTATATACACAGGGTACCAGTACTGAGTCAAAGTGCAGGGGTACGAGGTAATAACATGGCTATATACACAGGGTAACAGAGTCAAGGTGCAGGGGTACGAGGTGATTGAGGTAAATACTGTAGAACTAGGTATAAAGTGACAGATAAACAGTATCAGCAGTGTATGTGATGAGGTAAAAAGTTTGTGCAAAAATGCAGATTGGTTAACTATTTCATTAATAGCTACCAGAACTAACTATATGGAACAAAAATATAAACGCAATAGGCAGCAATTTCAATTGAAATAAATGAATGAGGCCCTAATCTATGGATTTCACATGACTGGGTAGGGGTGCAACCATGGGAGCCAGGCCCACCCACTTGGCAGCTAGCTCAGCAAATCAGATTTAGTTTTCCCCACAAAAGGGCTTTATTACAGACAGAAATACTTCTCAGTTGCATCAGCTGTCCGGGTGGCTGGTCTCAGATTATACCGCAGGTGAAGAAGCCGGATGTGGAGGTCCTGGGTGGTTACACGTGGTCTGCGGGTTGTGAGTCCAGATGGACGTACAAATTCTCAAAAATGACTTTGGAGGCGGCTTATGGTAGAAATTAACATTAAATTCTCTGGCAACAGCTCTGGTGGACATTCCTGCAGTCAGCATGCCAATTGCACGCTCCCTCAAAACTTGAGACATCTGTGGCATTATGTTGTGTGACAAAACTGCTACTGTTTGCTGTGCGGTTGCAGAGAGAAGTTGGCTGGCTGGAGTCCTAGAACATTTTAAATGTTTTTCCTTGACTCCGCCTGGTATAGAGGTCCTGGATGGCAGGGAGCTCAGCACCAGTGATGTACTGGGGTGGTACGCACTACCCTCTGTAGCGCCTTGCGGTAGGATGCCAAGCAGTTTTCGTACCAAGCGGTGATGCAAACAGTCAATATGCTCTCAACAGTGCAGCTGTAGAACCTTTTGAGGATCTGAGGGCCCATGCCAAATCTTTTCAGCCTCCTGAGGGGGAAAGTGGTGTTGTTGTGCATTCTTAACGACATTATTGGAGTGTGAACCATGATAGATCCTTAGTGATGTGGACACCGAGGAACACAAAGCTCTTAACCTGCTCCAATACAGCCCCGTCGATGTAGAGGGGGATGTGCTCGGCCCTCTGTTTCCTGTTGTCCGCGATCAGTTCCATTGTTGTTCTGGCACCACACTGCCAGGTCGCCGACCTCCTCCCTATAAGCTGTCTTATCGTAGTCGGTGATCAGGCCCACCACTGTCGTGTCATTGGAAAACGTAATGATGTTGTTGGGAGACGTGTGCGACCATGCAGTCGTGGGTAAACAGGGAGTACACAGGAGGGGACTAAGCACTCACCACCTGGGGGCGGGCCCGTCAGGAAGTCCAGGATCCAGTTGCAGAGGAAGGTGTTCAGTCCCAGGGTCCTTAGCTTGGTGATGAGCTTGGAGGATACTATGGTGTTGAACACTGAGCTGTAGTCAATGAACAGTATTCTCACATAGGTGTTCCTTTTGTCCAGGTGGGAAAGAAAGGAAAGGGCAGTGTGGAGTGTAATGGTGATTGAGTCATCTGTTGGGAGTGGATCCAGGATGATGGTGTTGATGTGAGCAATGACCAGCCTTTCAAAAGCATTTAATGGCTGCAGATGTGAGTGCTATGGGGCGATAGTCAATTCGACAGATTACCTTGACGTTCTTGAGTACAGGGACTATGGTGGTCTGCTTGAAACATGTAGTTATTACAGACTGGGTCAAGAAGAGGTTGAAAATGTCAGCGAAGACACTTGCCAGTTGGTCAGCGCAAGCTCGCAGTACACGTCCTGGTAATCTGTCTGGCCCCGCAGCCTTGTGAACGTTGACCTGTTTAAAGTCTTACTCATGTCGACTACAGAGAGCGTGATCACAGTCATCTGGAACAGCTGGTGCTCTCATGCATTGTTCAGTGTTGCTTAAGTGAGCATACAAGGCGTTTAGCATTCAGTCTTAATAATTCGTCTGAGGGCATACAGGACTTCTTATAAGCGTCGGGATTAGTCTCCCACTCCTTGAAAGCTGCAGCTCTCGCCTTTAGCTCAGTGCGGATGCTGCCTGTAATCCATGGCTTCTGGTTGGGATATGTACGTATGGTCACTGTAGGGACGACGTCGTCGATGCACTCATTGATGAAGCAGATGACTGAGGTGGTCCTCAGTCCTCACTCCTCAATGCCATCGGATGAATCCTGGAATATATTCCAGTCTGCGCTAGAGAAACAGTCCTGTACTTTGCTTCTGCTTCATCGGACCAGTTTCGTATTGAGCGCGTCACTGGTACTTCCTGTTTGAGTTTTTGCATATAAGCAGGAATCAGGAGGATAGAGTTATGGTCAGATTTGCCAAATGGAGGGCGAGGAAGAGCTTTGTATGCGGTGAGTGTTTCGCCTCTAATTGCACGTGACATGCTGGCAGTTTCCCTGCGTTAAAGTCCCCGGCCACTAGGAGCGCCGCCTCTGGATGAGCATATTATTCTTTGCTTATGGCCCAAAACAGCTCGGTGAGAGCGGTCTTAGTGCTAGCATCGGTTTGTGATGGTAAATAGACACCTATGAAGAATATAGATGAAAACTCTCTTGGTAATACTATGGTCTACAGCTTATCACACCTATCTAGTACAAGGTTGGACCCCTCTGTCTCCAGAATGGCCCGAATTCTTCATTTTTCAATTGGTTTAAAGAAATCTAACGTGTGCCAGGAAAACATTCCCCAAACCATCACACCACCTCCACCACCGCCACCAGGCGGGATGGGGCCATGGACTCATGCTGTTTATGCCAAATCCTTCATCAGCATGATGCAACAGGAGCCAGGATTCGTTGGACCAGGCAAGGTTTATCCACTGCTCAATTGTTGGTGAACCCCCCTGGAGCCAATTGTTCTTGTTTTTAGAGTGGAACCCGGGGTGGTCACCTGCTTCAATAGCCCATCTGTACGAGTTGTGCGTTCCGAGATGCCGTTATTTGCCTGTTTGTAGCCAACATGTTAGCTTGCAAAATTCTTGCCATTCTCTTTTGACCTCTCATCGCCCACAGGACTGCCGCTGACTGGAATTATTTTCTTTGTCGGATATTTCTGAGATACTGGAACAGGCACGCCTGGGCACCGACGATCATCATACCACGCTCAAATTCGCTTAGGTCACTTGTTTTGCCCCATTCTAACGTTCAATCGAACCTGGATGGCTGTCTGCCTGTTTCATGTAGCAAGTCACCATGACTCACTGTCTGTACGCGAACCATTTGTGTGTTAACGGGGTGGTATACCTAATAAACTGGTGTGATACAGTTAAACTCAGTGACATACAGAATGACTCATGGGAAAGTATCATCGGCTCTCATATGACTGGCTGACAGCCAGGACACAGGATTATGACTGGTAAAGAGAATTACCCCACCAGAAATACACCTCTGACACATAACCTCCCTAAAAATACACTTCTCATGTTTCAAGTTTGTTACGTGCACAAGTACAATGAAATGCCTTTCTTGCTCTTTCCCAACAATCAATAAAATACACACAAAAAAGTCAAGTAGAACAAAAACGCACGAGAAAATATATGACTGGCTGACATGGTATATTAGCGTGTGTATAGAGTCAGCATGAAGAGCCATTTCCACCTGAGGGGGGAAGAGGTGCCGGTGCGCCTTTTTCACGACTGTTTGCGTGGACCATTTTAAGTCCTTAGTGATTTCGACACCAAGGAACTTGAAGCTCTCGACCCGCTCCAATGCAGCCCCGACGGACTCGCCTTCCTATCCTGTAGTCCACGATCAGCTCCTTGGTCTGACAGGTCACCGAACCTCCCTGTAGGCTGTCCCATCATCACCAGTGGTCAGGCCTACCACCGTCGTGTCGTCGGTAAATTTGATGGTGTCATGCGTGGCCACGGAGTTGTGGGTGAGTACAGGAGGGGACTAAGCACACACCCCTGTGGTGCCCCCGTGTTGAGGGTCAGTGTGGAGGAGGTGATGTTCGCTACCCTTGTGGTCAGCCCATCAGGAAGTCTAGGATCTAGTTGCAGAGGGAGGTGTTCAGTCCCAGGGTCAAGCTTGGTGACAAGCTTGGAGGGGACTATGGTGTTGAACACCGAGCTATAGTCAATGAACAGCATTCTCACATAGGTATTCATCTTATCTAAGTGGGTGAAGGCAGTGGGGAGAGCAATAGGCTATCTGGGATGATTAAGTTGATGTGTCATAACCAACCTTTCAAAGCACTTAATGATTACAGATGTGAAAATGTCGGTTAAATCGCTCAGCACTAATGGTTTCCTGCTTGTTTACAGCCTTGTACAGTTTGTTAAGTGCCAGCTTGTTGTTTTCCTGCTTGTTTACAGCCTTGTACAGTTTGTTAAGTGCCAGCTTGTTGTTTTCCTGCTTGTTTACAGCCTTGTACAGTTGGTTAAGTGCCAGCTTGTTGTTTTCCTGCTTGTTTACAGCCTTGTACAGTTTGTTAAGTGCCAGCTTGTTGTTTTCCTGCTTGTTTACAGCCTTGTACAGTTTGTTAAGTGCCAGCTTGTTGTTTTCCTGCTTGTTTACAGCCTTGTACAGTTTGTTAAGTGCTTGTTGTTTTCCTGCTTGTTTACAGCCTTGTACAGTTTGTTAAGTGCTTGTTGTTTTCCTGTTTGTTTACAGCCTTGTACAGTTTGTTAAGTGCCAGCTTGTTGTTTTCCTGTTTGTTTACAGCCTTGTACAGTTGGTTAAGTGCCAGCTTGTTGTTTTCCTGTTTGTTTACAGCCTTGTACAGTTGGTTAAGTGCCAGCTTGTTGTTTTCCTGCTTGTTTACAGCCTTGTACAGTTGGTTAAGTGCCAGCTTGTTGTTTTCCTGCTTGTTTACAGCCTTGTACAGTTTGTTAAGTGCTTGTTGTTTTCCTGCTTGTTTACAGCCTTGTACAGTTTGTTAAGTGCCAGCTTGTTGTTTTCCTGTTTGTTTACAGCCTTGTACAGTTTGTTAAGTGCTTGTTGTTTTCCTGCTTGTTTACAGCCTTGTACAGTTTGTTAAGTGCCAGCTTGTTGTTTTCCTGCTTGTTTACAGCCTTGTACAGTTTGTTAAGTGCTTGTTGTTTTCCTGCTTGTTTACAGCCTTGTACAGTTTGTTAAGTGCCAGCTTGTTGTTTTCCTGCTTGTTTACAGCCTTGTACAGTTTGTTAAGTGCCAGCTTGTTGTTTTCCTGCTTGTTTACAGCCTTGTACAGTTTGTTAAGTGCTTGTTGTTTTCCTGCTTGTTTACAGCCTTGTACAGTTGGTTAAGTGCCAGCTTGTTGTTTTCCTGCTTGTTTACAGCCTTGTACAGTTTGTTAAGTGCCAGCTTGTTGTTTTCCTGCTTGTTTACAGCCTTGTACAGTTTGTTAAGTGCCAGCTTGTTGTTTTCCTGCTTGTTTACAGCCTTGTACAGTTGGTTAAGTGCCAGCTTGTTTGTTTTCCTGCTTGTTTACAGCCTTGTACAGTTTGTTAAGTGCTTGTTGTTTTCCTGCTTGTTTACAGCCTTGTACAGTTTGTTAAGTGCCAGCTTGTTGTTTTCCTGCTTGTTTACAGCCTTGTACAGTTGGTTAAGTGCCAGCTTGTTGTTTTCCTGCTTGTTTACAGCCTTGTACAGTTTGTTAAGTGCTTGTTGTTTTCCTGTTTGTTTACAGCCTTGTACAGTTTGTTAAGTGCCAGCTTGTTGTTTTCCTGTTTGTTTACAGCCTTGTACAGTTTGTTAAGTGCCAGCTTGTTGTTTTCCTGTTTGTTTACAGCCTTGTACAGTTGGTTAAGTGCCAGCTTGTTTGTTTTCCTGTTTGTTTACAGCCTTGTACAGTTGGTTAAGTGCCAGCTTGTTGTTTTCCTGTTTGTTTACAGCCTTGTACAGTTTGTTAAGTGCCAGCTTGTTGTTTTCCTGTTTGTTTACAGCCTTGTACAGTTTGTTAAGTGCCAGCTTGTTTGTTTTCCTGTTTGTTTACAGCCTTGTACAGTTGGTTAAGTGCCAGCTTGTTGTTTTCCTGTTTGTTTACAGCCTTGTACAGTTTGTTAAGTGCCAGCTTGTTGTTTTCCTGTTTGTTTACAGCCTTGTACAGTTTGTTAAGTGCCAGCTTGTTGTTTTCCTGTTTGTTTACAGCCTTGTACAGTTGGTTAAGTGCCAGATTGTTGTTTTCCTGTTTGTTTACAGCCTTGTACAGTTTGTTAAGTGCCAGCTTGTTGTTTTCCTGCTTGTTTACAGCCTTGTACAGTTTGTTAAGTGCCAGCTTGTTGTTTTTCTTTGTTTGTTTACAGCCTTGTACAGTTTGTTAAGTGCCAGCTTGTTGTTTTCCTGCTTGTTTACAGCCTTGTACAGTTTGTTAAGTGCCAGCTTGTTGTTTTCCTGCTTGTTTACAGCCTTGTACAGTTTGTTAAGTGCCAGCTTGTTGTTTTCCTGCTTGTTTACAGCCTTGTACAGTTTGTTAAGTGCCAGCTTGTTGTTTTCCTGCTTGTTTACAGCCTTGTACAGTTTGTTAAGTGCCAGCTTGTTGTTTTCCTGCTTGTTTACAGCCTTGTACAGTTTGTTAAGTGCCAGCTTGTTGTTTTCCTGCTTGTTTACAGCCTTGTACAGTTGGTTAAGTGCCAGCTTGTTGTTTTCCTGTTTGTTTACAGCCTTGTACAGTTTGTTAAGTGCCAGCTTGTTGTTTTCCTGTTTGTTTACAGCCTTGTACAGTTTGTTAAGTGCCAGCTTGTTGTTTTCCTGCTTGTTTACAGCCTTGTACAGTTGGTTAAGTGCCAGCTTGTTGTTTTCCTGTTTGTTTACAGCCTTGTACAGTTGGTTAAGTGCCAGCTTGTTGTTTTCCTGTTTGTTTACAGCCTTGTACAGTTTGTTAAGTGCTTGTTGTTTTCCTGCTTGTTTACAGCCTTGTACAGTTTGTTAAGTGCCAGATTGTTGTTTTCCTGCTTGTTTACAGCCTTGTACAGTTTGTTAAGTGCCAGCTTGTTGTTTTCCTGCTTGTTTACAGCCTTGTACAGTTGGTTAAGTGCCAGCTTGTTGTTTTCCTGTTTGTTTACAGCCTTGTACAGTTTGTTAAGTGCCAGCTTGTTGTTTTCCTGTTTGTTTACAGCCTTGTACAGTTTGTTAAGTGCCAGCTTGTTGTTTTCCTGTTTGTTTACAGCCTTGTACAGTTTGTTAAGTGCCAGCTTGTTGTTTTCCTGCTTGTTTACAGCCTTGTACAGTTTGTTAAGTGCCAGATTGTTGTTTTCCTGTTTGTTTGTCAGCATTGTACAGTTTGTTAAGTGCCAGCTTGTTGTTTTCCTGCTTGTTTACAGCCTTGTACAGTTTGTTAAGTGCCAGCTTGTTGTTTTCCTGCTTGTTTACAGCCTTGTACAGTTGGTTAAGTGCCAGCTTGTTGTTTTCCTGCTTGTTTACAGCCTTGTACAGTTTGTTAAGTGCCAGATTGTTGTTTTCCTGTTTGTTTGTCAGCATTGTACAGTTTGTTAAGTGCCAGCTTGTTGTTTTCCTGCTTGTTTACAGCCTTGTACAGTTTGTTAAGTGCTTGTTGTTTTCCTGTTTGTTTATAGCCTTGTACAGTTTGTTAAGTGCCAGCTTGTTGTTTTCCTGTTTGTTTACAGCCTTGTACAGTTGGTTAAGTGCCAGCTTGTTGTTTTCCTGTTTGTTTACAGCCTTGTACAGTTGGTTAAGTGCCAGCTTGTTGTTTTCCTGCTTGTTTACAGCCTTGTACAGTTGGTTAAGTGCCAGCTTGTTGTTTTCCTGTTTGTTTACAGCCTTGTACAGTTTGTTAAGTGCCAGCTTGTTTGTTTTCCTGTTTGTTTACAGCCTTGTACAGTTGGTTAAGTGCCAGCTTGTTGTTTTCCTGCTTGTTTACAGCCTTGTACAGTTTGTTAAGTGCCAGCTTGTTGTTTTCCTGTTTGTTTACAGCCTTGTACAGTTTGTTAAGTGCCAGCTTGTTGTTTTCCTGTTTGTTTACAGCCTTGTACAGTTTGTTAAGTGCCAGCTTGTTGTTTTCCTGCTTGTTTACAGCCTTGTACAGTTTGTTAAGTGCCAGCTTGTTGTTTTCCTGCTTGTTTACAGCCTTGTACAGTTGGTTAAGTGCCAGCTTGTTGTTTTCCTGCTTGTTTACAGCCTTGTACAGTTTGTTAAGTGCCAGATTGTTGTTTTCCTGCTTGTTTACAGCCTTGTACAGTTTGTTAAGTGCTTGTTGTTTTCCTGTTTGTTTGTCAGCATTGTACAGTTTGTTAAGTGCCAGCTTGTTGTTTTCCTGCTTGTTTACAGCCTTGTACAGTTTGTTAAGTGCTTGTTGTTTTCCTGTTTGTTTATAGCCTTGTACAGTTTGTTAAGTGCCAGCTTGTTGTTTTCCTGTTTGTTTACAGCCTTGTACAGTTGGTTAAGTGCCAGCTTGTTGTTTTCCTGTTTGTTTACAGCCTTGTACAGTTGGTTAAGTGCCAGCTTGTTGTTTTCCTGCTTGTTTACAGCCTTGTACAGTTTGTTAAGTGCCAGCTTGTTGTTTTCCTGCTTGTTTACAGCCTTGTACAGTTGGTTAAGTGCCAGCTTGTTGGTTTCCTGCTTGTTTACAGCCTTGTACAGTTTGTTAAGTGCCAGCTTGTTGTTTTCCTGCTTGTTTACAGCCTTGTACAGTTTGTTAAGTGCCAGCTTGTTGTTTTCCTGTTTGTTTACAGCCTTGTACAGTTTGTTAAGTGCCAGCTTGTTGTTTTCCTGTTTGTTTACAGCCTTGTACAGTTGGTTAAGTGCCAGATTGTTGTTTTCCTGTTTGTTTACAGCCTTGTACAGTTTGTTAAGTGCCAGCTTGTTGTTTTCCTGCTTGTTTACAGCCTTGTACAGTTTGTTAAGTGCCAGCTTGTTGTTTTTCTTTGTTTGTTTACAACCTTGTACAGTTTGTTAAGTGCCAGCTTGTTGTTTTCCTGTTTGTTTACAGCCTTGTACAGTTTGTTAAGTGCCAGCTTGTTGTTTTCCTGCTTGTTTACAGCCTTGTACAGTTTGTTAAGTGCCAGCTTGTTGTTTTCCTGCTTGTTTACAGCCTTGTACAGTTTGTTAAGTGCCAGCTTGTTGTTTTCCTGCTTGTTTACAGCCTTGTACAGTTTGTTAAGTGCCAGCTTGTTGTTTTCCTTGCTTGTTTACAGCCTTGTACAGTTTGTTAAGTGCCAGCTTGTTGTTTTCCTGCTTGTTTACAGCCTTGTACAGTTTGTTAAGTGCCAGCTTGTTGTTTTCCTGCTTGTTTACAGCCTTGTACAGTTGGTTAAGTGCCAGCTTGTTGTTTTCCTGTTTGTTTACAGTTGTTTTCCTGCTTGTTTACAGCCTTGTACAGTTGGTTAAGTGCCAGCTTGTTGTTTTCCTGTTTGTTGTTTTCCTGTTTTCCTTGTTTACAGCCTTGTACAGTTTGTTAAGTGCCAGCTTGTTGTTTTCCTGCTTGTTTACAGCCTTGTACAGTTTGTTTGTTGTTTTCCTGTTTGTTTACAGCCTTGTAAGTGCCAGTTTGTTAAGTGCCAGCTTGTTGTTTTCCTGCTTGTTTACAGCCTTGTACAGTTTGTTAAGTGCCAGCTTGTTGTTTTCCTGCTTGTTTACAGCCTTGTACAGTTTGTTAAGTGCCAGCTTGTTGTTTTCCTGCTTGTTTACAGCCTTGTACAGTTGGTTAAGTGCCAGCTTGTTGTTTTCCTGTTTGTTTACAGCCTTGTACAGTTTGTTAAGTGCCAGATTGTTGTTTTCCTGTTTGTTTACAGCCTTGTACAGTTTGTTAAGTGCCAGCTTGTTGTTTTCCTGTTTGTTTACAGCCTTGTACAGTTTGTTAAGTGCCAGCTTGTTGTTTTCCTGCTTGTTTACAGCCTTGTACATTGTTAAGTGCCAGATTGTTTTTTTCCTTGCTTGTTTGTCAGCATTGTACAGTTTGTTAAGTGCCAGCTTGTTGTTTTCCTGCTTGTTTACAGCCTTGTACAGTTTGTTAAGTGCCAGCTTGTTGTTTTCCTGCTTGTTTACAGCCTTGTACAGTTGGTTAAGTGCCAGCTTGTTGTTTTCCTGTTTGTTTACAGCCTTGTACAGTTTGTTAAGTGCCAGCTTGTTGTTTTCCTGCTTGTTTACAGCCTTGTACAGTTTGTTATGCCAGCTTGTTGTTTTCCTGTTTGTTTATAGCCTTGTACAGTTTGTTAAGTGCCAGCTTGTTGTTTTCCTGCTTGTTTACAGCCTTGTACAGTTGTTAAGTGCCAGCTTGTTGTTTTCCTGTTTGTTTACAGCCTTGTACAGTTGGTTAAGTGCCAGCTTGTTGTTTTCCTGCTTGTTTACAGCCTTGTACAGTTGGTTAAGTGCCAGCTTGTTGTTTTCCTGCTTAGTTTACAGCCTTGTACAGTTTGTTAAGTGCCAGCTTGTTGTTTTCCTGCAGCCTTTACAGTTTGTTGTTTACAGCCTTGTACAGTTTGTTAAGTGCCAGCTTGTTGTTTTCCTGCTTGTTTACAGCCTTGTACAGTTTGTTAAGTGCCAGCTTGTTGTTTTCCTGTTTGTTTGTCAGCATTGCAGTTTGTTAAGTGCCAGCTTGTTGTTTTCCTACAGCCTTGTACAGTTTGTTAAGTGCCAGCTTGTTGTTTTCCTGCTTGTTTACAGCCTTGTACAGTTTGTTAAGTGCCAGCTTGTTGTTTTCCTGCTTGTTTACAGACTTGTACAGTTGGTTAATTGCCAGCTTGTTGTTTTCCTGTTTGTTTACAGCCTTGTACAGTTGGTTAAGTGCCAGCTTGTTGTTTTCCTGCTTGTTTACAGTCTTGTACAGTTGGTTAAGTGCCAGCTTGTTGTTTTCCTGCTTGTTTACAGTTTACAGTTTGTTTGCCAGATTGTTGTTTTCCTGTTTGTTCAGCCTTGTACAGTTTGTTAAGTGCCAGCTTGTTGTTTTCCTGCTTGTTTACAGCCTTGTACAGTTGGTTAAGTGCCAGCTTGTTGTTTTTAAGTGCTTGTTTGTTTACAGCCTTGTACAGTTTGTTAAGTGCCAGCTTGTTGTTTTCCTGTTTGTTTACAGCCTTGTACAGTTGGTTAAGTGCCAGCTTGTTGTTTTCCTGCTTGTTTACAGCCTTGTACAGTTGGTTAAGTGCCAGCTTGTTGTTTTCCTGCTTGTTTACAGTTTGTTTACAGCCTTTTGTACAGTTTGTTAAGTGCCAGCTTGTTGTTTTCCTGCTTGTTTACAGCCTGTTTTGTTAAGTGCAGCCTTGTACAGTTTGTTAAGTGCCAGCTTGTTGTTTTCCTGTTTGTTTACAGCCTTGTACAGTTGGTTAAGTGCCAGCTTGTTGTTTTCCTGTTTGTTTACAGCCTTGTACAGTTGGTTAAGTGCCAGCTTGTTGTTTTCCTGCTTGTTTGTTTACAGCCTTGTACAGTTTGTTAAGTGCCAGCTTGTTGTTTTCCTGCTTGTTTACAGCCTTGTACAGTTTGTTAAGTGCCAGCTTGTTGTTTTCCTGTTTGTTTACAGCCTTGTACAGTTTGTTAAGTGCCAGCTTGTTGTTTTCCTGCTTGTTTACAGCCTTGTACAGTTGGTTAAGTGCCAGCTTGTTGTTTTCCTGTTTGTTTACAGCCTTGTACAGTTGGTTAAGCGTTGTTGTTTTCCTGCTTGTTTACAGCCTTGTACAGTTTGTTAAGTGCCAGCTTGTTGTTTTCCTGTTTGTTTACAGCCTTGTACAGTTGGTTAAGTGCCAGCTTGTTGTTTTCCTGCTTGTTTACAGCCTTGTACAGTTTGTTAAGTGCCAGCTTGTTGTTTTCCTGCTTGTTTACAGCCTTGTACAGTTTGTTAAGTGCCAGCTTGTTGTTTTCCTGTTTGTTTACAGCCTTGTACAGTTTGTTAAGTGCCAGCTTGTTGTTTTCCTGCTTGTTTACAGCCTTGTACAGTTTGTTAAGTGCCAGCTTGTTGTTTTCCTGCTTGTTTACAGCCTTGTACAGTTGGTTAAGTGCCAGCTTGTTGTTTTCCTGCTTGTTTACAGCCTTGTACAGTTTGTTAAGTGCCAGCTTGTTGTTTTCCTCTTGTTTACAGCCTTGTACAGTTGGTTATGCCAGCTTGTTGTTTTCCTGCTTGTTTACAGCCTTGTACAGTTGGTTAAGTGCCAGCTTGTTGTTTTCCTGCTTGTTTACAGCCTTTGTACAGTTGGTTAAGTGCCAGCTTGTTGTTTTCCTGCTTGTTTACAGCCTTGTACAGTTTGTTAAGTGCCAGCTTGTTGTTTTCCTGCTTGTTTGTCAGCCTTGTACAGTTTGTTAAGTGCCAGCTTGTTGTTTTCCTGCTTGTTTACAGCCTTGTACAGTTTGTTAAGTGCCAGCTTGTTGTTTTTAAGTGCCAGCTTTGTTTGTTTACAGCCTTGTACAGTTTGTTAAGTGCCAGCTTGTTGTTTCCCTGTACAGTTGTTTGCAGCCTTGTACAGTTGGTTAAGTGCCAGCTTGTTGTTTTCCTGCTTTTACAGTTTACAGCCTTGTACAGCCTTGGTTAAGTGCCAGCTTGTTGTTTTCCTGCTTGTTTACAGCCTTGTACAGTTTGTTAAGTGCCAGCTTGTTGTTTTCCTGCTTGTTTACAGCCTTGTACAGTTGGTTAAGTGCCAGCTTGTTGTTTTCCTGCTTGTTTACAGCCTTGTACAGTTTGTTAAGTGCCAGCTTGTTGTTTTCCTGCTTGTTTACAGCCTTGTTTACAGCCTGTTTGTTTACAGTTGGTTATGCCAGCTTGTTGTTTTCCTGCTTGTTTACAGCCTTGTACAGTTTGTTAAGTGCCAGCTTGTTGTTTTCCTGTTTGTTTACAGCCTTGTTTACAGCCTTGTACAGTTTGTTAAGTGCCAGCTTGTTGTTTTCCTGCTTGTTTACAGCCTTGTATAGTTGGTTAAGTGCCAGCTTGTTGTTTTCCTTGTCCTGGGGGTGGAATATATACAGCAGTCACGATAACAGATTAAAACTCTCTCGGGAGGATAGAAGGGTCGGCATTTGACCATCTGGTATTCCAAGACGAGTGAACAATGGTCAGCACACCATTGCGAGGGCGATCAGCTGTCCGTCCTGGCTCCCTGTAGCACTGTCTAGGCATCTCACAGCACGGACATTGCAATTTATTGCCCTGGCCACATCTGCAGTCCTCATGCCTCCTTGCAGCATGCCTAAGGCACGTTCACGCAGATGAGCAGGGACCCGGGGCATCTTTCTTTGGTGTTTTTCATAGTCAGTAGAAAGGCACCTTTAGTGTCCTAAGTTTTCATAACTGTGACCTGAATTGCCTACCGTCTGTAAGCTGTTCGAGTCTTAAGGACCGTTCCACAAGTGCATGTTCATTAATTGTTTATGGTTCATTAAACACGCATGGGAAACAGTGTTTAATAAACCCTTTACAATGAAGATCTGTGAAGTTATTTGGATTTTTACAAATTATCTTTGAAAGACAGGGTCCTGAAAAAAACTTTTTTGCTTGTGAATTGTTGTATTATTCAAGTGTCACATGCATTACAAAAAGGTTTACATCTTAGCTAATAGTTGAATATTTTGCAATGAATGCTTAGCTTACCTACTGACTCCTAGGCGCATTACATTCCCGTCACAAATGTCAATTGAAAAGTTTATCTACATATCATGTCAATTTAAATTTCATCCCAGTCCCTCTGTCAATGACAAAAGCTCCTAAAGGTCCAGTCAGAAAAAACTGCCTGAAAAACCAACTCTAATAGATGTTTTAAAGATCAGTCAGCTCTTCTGTATTCAGACAAAAATAGAAGCCGTGTTGTCATTGTAAGCAGGGTGTGGTGGAAGAACAAGTCATGCAGCATGTCATTGCATACCATCATATACAGGGCCTTCAGGAAGTATTCACACCCTTTGTTGTGTTACAGCCTGAATTTAAAATAGTTTAAATTGAGATTGTGTCACTGATCTACACACAATACTCCATAATGTCAAAGTAGATTCATGTTTTAGAATGTTTTTTTTACAAATGAATTACAAAAGAAAAGCTGAAATGTATTTTGAGTCAATAAGTATTCAATCCCTTTATTATGCAAGTCTACAATTAGCTAAATAAGTTCAGGAGTAAAACTGTGCTGAACAAGTCACATAAGTTGCATGGACTCCGTGTGCACTAAGTGTTTAACATGATGGTTGAATGACTACCTCATCTCTGTACTCCACACATACAATTATCTGTAAGGTCCCTCAGTCTAGCAGTGAATTTCACAGATTTAACCACAAAGGCCAGGGAGGTTTTCCAATGACTCAAAGAAGGGCAGGATATGTATTTTTTAAAGCAGACATTGAATATCCCTGGTGAAGTATTAATTCCACTTTGATGTTCTATCAAAACACCTGTCACTACAAAAACACAGGCGTGCTTTCTAACTCAGTTGCCAGAGAGGAAGGAAACCGCTTTCAGGGATTTCACCATGAGGCCAATGGTGACTTTAAAACAGTTACAGAGTTTAATGGCTGTGATAGGAGAAAACCGAGGATGGATCAACAAGTGTGGTTACTCCACAATACCTGACAGAGTGAAAAGAAGGAAGCCTCTCGAGAATAGAACATATTTCAAAACATGCATCCTGTTTGCAATGAGGCACTAAAGTAATACTACAAACAAATTGGTAAGGAAACAAACGTTTTGTTCTGAATAAAAATTGTTACGTTTGGGGAAAATCCAACATCACTGAGTACCACTTTTATATTTTTGCTCTTTATATTTTCAAGCATGGTGGTGGCTGCATCATGTTGTGGGTATGCTTGCCATGAACAAAGGCAAAATCCTAGAGGAAAACCTGGTTCAGTCTGCTTCCAACAGACACTGGGAGATGAATTCACCTTTCAGCAGGACAATAACCTAAAACACAAGGCCAAATCTACAAGAGTTGCTTACCAAGACGACATTGAAGGTACTGGGTGGCCTAGTTAAACCTTTTACTTAAATCAGCTTGGAAATCTATGGCAAGACTTAAATGGTTGTCTATCAATGATCAACAACCAACTTGACAACCAACTTGACAGAGCTTGAAGAGTTTTAAAAGGATAATGAGCAAAATGCTGAACAATCCAGGTGTGAAAAGCTTTTAGGAGACTCAAAGACTCCCAGCTGTAATCGGGTTCAACACCAAATCAAGATCGAAGGTTGAATATTTTCTTAAGGCTCTGTATGTTCTGACCATTCTATTTCTACGCTTCTGAAGAGGAGGGTAGTGCAAGAACATCTAGAAATGCTGTAACAGTTTAGCCTGGAGAAATCCAGTCTGTTTGTGCTGACATTCCACTATGACAAGGAAAGGGAAAGACAGCTCAACAGACTGGAACCCATTTAGCAACAGTGGCTTCATAATTCAATAACTACAGTGAATCAAACCTCCATATGTTCATTAGGTTCAAGGTTTGGCTTTTGCAAATTCACAGGTAATCATCATCTGCTCATAACCTGTTAGTATGCACACAATGGGGTTTCTTCTTGTGTGATGAACTAAACAACAACTCTTCATGTGTCCCACCTCCTTTAGGTGAAATGAAGTGCTATTCTGGAACCAAACTGTGAACTGGAGCATTAAGGAAAACAATAAGGCAGCATTTGGCATTTCAGTATGGCATATACAGCTGTAGATACGTTATAGATCCCTTTTAGTAACACACCTGACAGCATTATTAGTAGTAGTACGCATGCTTTAGCTCAAGCGCAGGAATGGGGGGGACATACAGGGCAGAGACAGGCAGAGGAGTCAAGTACCAGTATGTTTCTAAGCATTGTTCTGTTGCTATAAGAAATCATGTTTCTAAGCATTGTTCTGTTGCTATAAGAAATCATGTTTCTACATTATTTTGTTGCTATAAGAAATCATGTTTCTAAGCATTATTTTGTTGCTATAAGAAATCATGTTTCTAAGCATTGTTCTGTTGCTATAAGAAATCATGTTTCTAAGCATTAGTTTGTTGCTATAAGAAATCATGTTTCTAAGCATTATTTTGTTGCTATAATAAATTGTGTTGATTTAATAATGCACAGTGGAAGGAAGGCAAAGCGTGTTGGAGAAGCAGTGTCACCCAGACAGTTCTTAGCCTGGTATTAACAATACATCTGAAACAGTACAGAACATAG
The DNA here is from genome assembly GCF_036934945.1 of Oncorhynchus masou masou. NCBI lineage: Eukaryota > Metazoa > Chordata > Actinopteri > Salmoniformes > Salmonidae > Oncorhynchus > Oncorhynchus masou. The sequence goes on along the minus strand of NW_027011944.1, from coordinate 5,319 downwards.
CCTGGTATTAACAATATATCTGAAACAGTACAGAACATAGCCTGAATTAACAATATATCTGAAACAGTACAGAACATAGCCTGGTATTAACAATATATCTGGAAACAGTACAGAACATAGCCTGGTATTAACAATATATCTGAAACAGTACAATACTTTTCCCGACCGTAACATCTTAAACTAGAGTTTCCAACATGTTTTTTATTTTCCAGAAGTCTTTGTTGGAGGATCTCCAGATTTTACTCCAACTGAATAAATGAGATATTTATGTGTTTCATTTTCAATAAAAGCGCAAACAAATTATACTTTGAGTGTGGATCAACATGGTCTACAGCTTCTGTTCTCCATGTTGTTCAAATAGTTGCAATCTTTGCTATGTGTAAAATAAAGCTGCATGGTCTATTTGTAGTCTTGCAGCTGCATAGAATCATGTGATGCTTGAATAAAATGTTTTAAAACTCACAAAACTAAATGTAATCGAAAGTAGAACTGCTGTTAAGGCAAATAGTTTTTGAACTGGAACACACAGGAGAGACAGTACAGATCTGTAGTGGGCAGAAGGATGGGTATGGGGCAGAAGGATGGGTATGGGGCAGACACACAGGAGAGAGCAGTACAGGTCTGTAGTGGGGCAGAAGGATGGGTATGGGGCAGAAGGATGGGTATGGGGCAGACACACAGGAGAGAGCAGTACAGGTCTGTAGTGGGGCAGAAGGATGGGTATGGGGCAGAAGGATGGCATGGGGCAGACACACAGGAGAGACAGTACAGATCTGTAGTGGGGGTGGCAGAAGGATGGGTATGGGGCAGACACAGGAGAGACAGTACAGGTCTGTAGTGGGGCAGAAAGGATGGGTATGGGGCAGACACACAGGAGAGAGACAGTACAGATCTGTAGTGGGGCAGAAGGATGGGTATGGGGCAGACACACAGGAGAGACAGTACAGATCTGTAGTGGGGCAGAAGGATGGGTATGGGGCAGACACACAGGAGAGACAGTACAGGTCTGTAGTGGGGCAGAAGGATGGGTATGGGGCAGACACACAGGAGAGACAGTACAGATCTGTAGTGGGGCAGAAGGATGGGTATGGGGCAGAAGGATGGGTGTGGGGCAGAAGGATGGGTGTGGTGCAGAAGGATGGGTATGGGGCAGAAGGATGGGTGTGGTGCAGAAGGCCGGTGTGGGGCTGCCTGCTCCTGGGCATTTCTGGGAGTCTGTACAGACAGATTGTAAAACCCCATCTGTTCCGGGATCTCCCTAAAACAGGAAACCACTCCACCCCATCTCTCCATCCGAGACCATCTCCTGTCTCAAACCAAATACTACTTTTCCCTTTATAGTGCACTACTTCTGACGTGCACTTTATAAGGACTAGGGTGCCAATTGGGACGCAGGCTCCTCACTCCATGTCTGATCCACACCGAAGGGAGAAAACTACCATTCACTGGCGTCGCGGTTTAACATTGGCACTCAGGCTCCAGCCCGTCTAACAGAGATAGTTTAAAAAATGCAAATATTACTGCCACTAATGAGCAGCATCCAGAGGCATTTAACTAAGGGGAAATGTTCCACTATTGAATTATTTGTATGTATTTTTCCATAGACAGACACGGTTTTAATTAAATCAAGTAACACTTTTTAGATTGGTAAGTTAGTATACCCAGCTATTTAAACTTGTAGTAATGATGTCTGAATACCGACCGGTCGGTCACGCAGGGAATATACCTGACCTACAGGGGGCCCCCTTTGATTTTGTTAGTCACTCGCACACAGATGTAGTTAACATGACATCAGGCATGGCAAAATGTTTAGAATTGCAGATTTGCTTTAACAGTGCAAACATTTCTCACCGCCCATGGAGAAATGTGTAAAATTGCAGGAAATTCACTTTAAAAACTGCCAAAATGTATCATTGCCCCATGGCAAAATGAATAGAATTGCATGAAACTTGTCATAAAATGTTCGTATGCACATTGAGAGGAAGTGTTTAATTTGAATTACAATAACATCTTCATGTCACATCTGGTTCATCTAAATTATATCTAAACAAATCTAAAAGTTACTTCTATTGCCAACTAGATAAAAATAGCAAAAGATAAATTATATTAAATTCTATAAATTAAATTGGCATTTCCTGTCTGCAAATAATTTCAACTATCAACTGGATCTGGCCCACAGCAAACTAACTATCAACTGGGTCTGGCCGATAGCAAACTAACTATCAACTGGGTCTGGTCAATAGCAAACTAACTATCAACTGGGTCTGGCACATAGCAAACTAACTATAAACTGGGTCTTGCCCATAGCAAACTAACTATCAACTGGGCCTGGCCCATAGCAAACTAACTATCAACTGGGTCTTGGCCCATAGCAAACTAACTATCAACTGGGTCTGGCCCATAGCAAACTAACTATCAACTGGATCTGGCCCATAGCAAACTAACTATCAACTGGGTCTGGCCCATAGCAAACTAACTATAAACTGGGTCTTGCCCATAGCAAACTAACTATCAACTGGGCCTGGCCCATAGCAAACTAACTATCAACTGGGTCTTGGCCCATAGCAAACTAACTATCAACTGGGTCTGGCTCATAGCAAACTAACTATCAACTGGGTCTGGCCCATAGCAAACTAACTATCAACTGGGTCTTGGCCCGTAGCAAACTAACTATCAACTGGGTCTTGCTCATAGCAAACTAACTATCAACTGGGTCTGGCCCATAGCAAACTAACTATAAACTGGGTCTTGCCCATAGCAAACTAACTATCAACTGGGCCTGGCCCATAGCAAACTAACTATCAACTGGGTCTTGGCCCATAGCAAACTAACTATCAACTGGGTCTGGCCAAATGGCAAACTAACTATCAACTGGATCTGGCCCATAGCAAACTAACTATCAACTGGGTCTGGCCCATAGCAAACTAACTATCAACTGGGTCTTGGCCCGTAGCAAACTAACTATCAACTGGGTCTGGCTCATAGCAAACTAACTATCAACTGGGTCTGGCCCATAGCAAACTAACTATCAACTGGGTCTGGCCCATAGCAAACTAACTATCAACTGGGTCTGGCCTATAGCAAACTAACTATCAACTGGGTCTGGCCGATAGCAAACTAAGTATACACTGGGTCTGGCTCATAGCAAACTAACTATCAACTGGGTCTGGCCCATAGCAAACTAACTATCAACTGGGTCTTGGCCCGTAGCAAACTAACTATCAACTGGGTCTGGCCTATAGCAAACTAACTATCAACTGGGTCTGGCCCATAGCAAACTAACTATCAACTGGGTCTGGCCCATAGCAAACTAACTATCAACTGGGTCTTGGCCCATAGCAAACTAACTATCAACTGGGTCTGGCCCATAGCAAACTAACTATCAACTGGGTCTTGGCCCGTAGCAAACTAACTATCAACTGGGTCTGGCCCATAGCAAACTAACTATCAACTGGGTCTGGCCCATAGCAAACTAACTATCAACTGGGTCTGGCCCATAGCAAACTAACTATCAACTGGGTCTGGCATATAGCAAACTAAGTATACACTGGGTCTGGACAATAGCAAACTAACTATCAACTGGGTCTGGCCCATAGCAAACTAACTATCAACTGGGTCTGGCCCATAGCAAACTAACTATCAACTGGGTCTGGCCTATAGCAAACTAACTATCAACTGGGTCTGGCCCATAGCAAACTAACTATCAACTGGGTCTGGCCCATAGCAAACTAACTATCAACTGGGTCTGGCCCATAGCAAACTAACTATCAACTGGGTCTGGCCCATAGCAAACTAACTATCAACTGGGTCTGGCCTATAGCAAACTATCAACTGGGTCTGGCCTATAGCAAACTATCAACTGGGTCTGGCCCATTGACAAACTATCAACTGGGTCTGGCCCATAGCAAAATAGCTATCAACTGGGTCTTGGCCAGTAGCAAAACTAATATCAACTGGGTCTGGCCTATAACCGACTAACTATCAACTGGGTCTGGCCCATAGCAAACTAACTATCAACTGGGTCTGGCCCATAGCAAACAACTTATCAACGATTACGGCCCATAGCAATAACTATCAACTGGGTCTGGCCTATAGCAAACTACAACTGGGTCTGGCCTATACGCAAACTATCAACTGGGTCTGGCCCATAGCAAACAAACTATCAACTGGGTCTGGCCATAGCAAAATAGCTATCAACTGGGTCTTGGCCCGTAGCAAACTAACTATCAACTGGGTCTGGCCTATAGCAAACTAACTATCAACTGGTCTGGCCCATAGCAAACTAACTATCAACTGGGTCTGTGGCCCATAGCAAACTAACTATCAACTGGGTCTTGGCCCATAGCAAACTAACTCAACTGGGTCTGGCCCATAGCAAACTAACTATCAACTGGGTCTTGGCCCATAGCAAACTAACTATCAACTGGGTCTGGCCCATAGCAAACTAACTATCAACTGGGTCTGGCCCATAGCAAACTAACTATCAACTGGGTCTGGCCCATAGCAAACTAACTATCAACTGGGTCTGGCCTATAGCAAACTAACTATCAACTGGGTCTGGCCTATAGCAAACTAACTATACACTGGGTCTGGACAATAGCAAACTAACTTAATCAACTGGGTCTGGCCTAGCAAACTAACTATCAACTGGGTCTGGCCTATAGCAAACTAACATCAACTAGGTCTGGCCTATAGCAAACTAAGTATACACTGCAGGTCTGGACAATAGCAAACTAACTATCAACTGGGTCTGGCCTATAGCAAACTAACTATCAACTGGGTCGGCCCATAGCAAACTATCAACTGGGGTCTGCCTATATAAATAACTATCAACTGGGTCTGGCCTATAGCAAACTAACTATCAACTGGGTCTGGCCCATAGCAAACTAACTATCAAATGGGTCTGGCCCAGCAAACTAACCATCAATCAATTTAGCCATAGCAACAACTATCAACTGGGTCTGGTCCATAGCAAACTAACTATCAACTGGGTCTGGCCCATAGCAAACTAACTATCAACTGGGTCTGGCCTATAGCAAACTATCAACTGGGTCTGGCCCATAGCAAACAAACTATCAACTGGGTCTGGCCCATAGCAAAATAACTATCAACTGGGTCTTGGCCACAGCAAACTAACTATCAACTGGGTCTTGGCCATAGCAAACTTGCATTATTGTATCAACTCCTCTGGGGCCTCAGAGTTTCGTGCGCGAGTGACAAGGGGTAAAAGGTTCAGTCAGACATACAGCTTCCACCTCACTCTGTATAAAAGCCTCCTCAGCAGGACAGGCTGTAAACTATAGCCTCCTCAGCAGGACA